>NW_007738264.1:1118-15147 GCF_000696425.1 Galeopterus variegatus | reverse complement strand
AAAAAAAAAAAAACAAGGCCCGGCCCGGTGGCGCACTGCTACAGTGCGCCGCTTTGGAGCGCGGTAGCGCTCCCGCCGAGGGTTTGGATCCCACATACAGACTGGTTCCCGCTCACTGGCTGAGCGAGGTGCGGGCGCGACACCGAGGGTTGCGATCCCGTTGCCGGTCCGGTACGGGCGCGACACAGGGTTGCAATCCGTTGCTGGACACGAAAAAAGACAAAAAGGAAATAAAAAAACAACACTGCAGACGTTTTATGTTAATTACCATTACTGAAGTGACCTGCCCCTTGTCTTGTTTGATCCTTCACTCTTCTGAGTTCCTGCTTTCCTAAGTGTTCTATTTAATCTCCTTCACTGGATCCTCTTCTGCCCAACTTTACATACGCTCCTCCAAGTTTCAGTTCTCAGCAATCTTCCTGCACAGATACCTCCCTTAGGGACTTCACCTATTTTAATAGCATCAACTCGCCTTTCTGCTGAAGGCCCAATTGGCTGCTGCTGAAATGGGCAAGTTTATGACACCCGGGAAAGTGGTGCTGGTCCCAGCCGGATGCTACTGATTGCAAAGCTGTCATTGTGAAGAACATTGATAATGGCACCTCAGACCGCCCCTACAGCCATGCTCTGATGGCTGGAATTGACTGCTATCCTTGAAAAGTGAAAACTGCCATGGGCAAGAGCCAAGAAGTCGAAGATCAAATCTTTTCTGAAAGTTTATAATTACAATCACCTCATGCCCCTAAGATACTCTGTGGATATCCCCTTAGACAAAATCATTGTCAACAAGGACGTCTTCAGAGACCCTGCTCTTAAATGCAAGGCCTGATAGGAGGCCAAGGTCGAACTTGAAGAGAGGTAAAGATGGGCAAGAACAAGTGGTTCTTCCAGAAGCTTCCGTGTTAGATGTTTTTTTGTTCTGGGTCATTAAAAAGAAAAAAAAAAAAAATAGTGTCAACTCATATTTATTCAGAATTTGTTCCTTAGGGCCTACCATCTCATGTGTGAATAGTAGTGGTCTATTTCCAGTTGTGTGGTGGACCTTTCTTTTTTTTTTTTTAAAGATGACTGGTAAGGGGATCTTAACCCTTGACCTGGTATTGTCAGCGCCACACTCTCCTAAGTGAGCCACAGGCCAGCCCACTGTGGTAGACATTTCTAAGTAGATATCACACAGTCAATGCACAATGAACATATTCAAAACATAGCCCATATTATTCATCCCCAATCCTACTTTGACATTTATTCTACATCGTGGTTAATGAAATCATAAACTTTTCATGCTAGAAATCTCAGAATCACCTCTGATGACTATCCTTTTCATAAGTCCCTCAATTAGACAGTTATCAGTCACCAAATAGTGTTGAATTTTACCTATATTGTTTTTAATATTTCCACCCCTTTCACAGTCCCAAAACTTCCATGTATTTCTCACTGGGATTGTAACAGCTGAGTTCTCTGTTTCTAATCTCCCCATGTCAATTCATATCACAGTCACTTTCTTAAAACATACATCTGTTCAGCAGACACTCCTAATTTCAAAATTTGAAAGGCTTCCTATTATATAATAGAATAAAGCTCAAATGCCTCAGTTTTTTATAATTTCACAAATATTTAACAAGCACTTATTTTGCATCTGCATATATGATAAATAGGAGAAAGACTTTAAAAAGCCATTAGGATTATAAGTAAAAGATAAAAAAGAAGAATAGCATTTGGTGAGACCACAAAGTTGCATATTCTTAGCTCTTCCTAAATCCACCCAACTCTCCCTTTGCCCGCCCTAAACTGTGTATCCTTAGTTGTCTCTGCTTTTGGCCAAGTCTTTTGGCCTTATACAAGGCCTCTCATATTCACCTATCCTAAGTCCCTTAAAAGAAGAAAGCACAGTGAAATTAAATAGAATGTAGCTTTGAAGGTGATGAAAATGGCCAAGAATGAACTCTACATAACACTTCACAGTTTATAAAGGCTGCTTTCACATGCATTGCATTTATCATAATTATTGACTTTACTTGACATTTTGAGTCTAACATAACATAGTTTACTGAATACAGGCAAACAACAGTCAATCTAATGAATGGGTAAGGGTAACTGTTACTTTCATCAAGCCATCCTAAGTAAAAAAGTTAAGAAAATACCTAATTTATGCAATTTTTAGGAAATGATATGTTTGACATAACTAATTTTCTCAGTAACTGTAGCTCTTCAAATGTCAAAAACTTAAGAAATTTAACCACTTTTGAAGAAAAACATTTAAAATATATCATACACATTCCTACGTTCATAAGTAGAAAGGCAAAAAGTAACTTTAACTTTACTTGATAATTCCAGTCTGTCTAATATGATACACTATCACAATATCATTTTGTGTCTCTTATTTTTTTAAAATTGATCTTTTAATGTAGGCCATCTGTTTTCTACCAAAATACTTTCACAAATCTCTATGATCAGGTATGGCTTCTAAACTTTTGTGTGCTGGAGAATTAGAAAACTATGTCAGAAGTCAACAAAGTTAGTGAGGGTCTAATGAGAAAGGAAATTGCTTTAACAAAAGAGCTTTTGTGATTACTATTTTCAGTGGTCTGGGTCTTTATATTATTTTATCTCTTTATTAGGAGTTGTGCTCAAATGGTTCCTTGAGCAAAAATGTATTTCCTATCAAAAGTGGGAAGGTCAGTTAAATCTAGAGTTTTAAAAAAATGATTTAACAATGGTATTCAATTTTTATCAGATGACAGTAAATCATATGCAATGGTTGTCCACTAACATGTAAGGATATTAACATGCTGAAACTAATGCTCTTGAAATCTAAATAAGTTTATTTTGAAACTTCTCAAATATATATGTCTAACTCGTAACAAGAAATAAGAAAAAATAATATTGTTCTCCTTTCCCTCTTTCAATGTATATTCAAAGGAATTCTCGGAACAACAGAATGTTTTTATTTTTACTCTTAGATAAAAAGCCTAAAATGTAGTTCTTTAAATGTTAGTATATCCTTAATGAATCTAGCCCCTCATGGCAAGATGTGTTGCTTTTCAGGTTCTCTAGGGAAGTAACTTAACTAACTATATATCAAAACCAGGAAGATGCCCCTCAAGCTTTTTACAGACACGATACGTGGTTTTTAAAAAAATACATGATCTGAAAACTAAAGTCATCTGTGGGAACAGGCAAGGCATAAACACAAACCAAATTAACTTAAAAACTTTCCAATAATTTTTTTTTTTCTTCCTTTTTTTTGTCTTTTTCCATGTCCGGCAACGGATCGCAACCCTCAGTGTCGCCCCCGCACCGGACCGGGACCAGCAACGGGATCGCAACCCCCAGTGTTGCCCCCGCGCCTCGCTCAGCCAGTGAGCGGGAACCGGTCTGCACGTGGGATCCGAACCCTCGGCGGGAGCGCCGCCGCGCTTCCCAAGCAGCGCACTATAGTAGTGCGCCACCGGGCCAGCCCAAAACTTTCCAATAATTGAACAAGGGTTTCTGAGTCTCAAATTACCTGATTTTTCAGGTGCTAGGTATGTAGCCATAGATAAGTTTGTTTGAATATTGTACTACTAAGAGAAATGTGTATAATTTTTTAAAAAAATGACTTAAATAAAGCCTTGAATGAAAAGTTGTTTTCTTAAAGAAGTACCTTCTAAATAAGGTATACCTGTGAAAAAATACATTGGGATTAGTTCATGCATAAATTACATTTACTATTAATAACAACTAAGATACATTAGTGCTTACAAGGGCCAAATACTATTCTAATGATTTACATGTATAAAGTTTAATCTTTATAAAGCCCTATGAGGTAGTCACTAGAATCAAGCCCAGTTTTGCAGATGAGGAAACTCAGGTGCACGGAAGTTAAAGTTGCACATGTTCACACAGCTAGGAAGTGGAAGCACCAAGCTATGCTGCTAATATGACTGAAGGATATTCTGGTACTACAGTCTCTATATGATGTGAATTCTAAAATACAAAATGTTGACTCCAGTATAAAAATGCAGTAATTAGTATTTTTAATTCAATAACTTAAAGATCACAGTCAGCAAATTAGGAATAGAAGGGAACTTCCTCAACCTGATAAAGGGCAACTACGAAAAAACCATACCTATCATTGTGAGAATGTATGCTTGCCTCCTAAAATTAGGAACAAGACTTTCACCACTTGTATTCAACATTGTACTCAAGTTTCTAGCCAGGACAATTAGACAAAAAAAAAAAAAAAAAGAGAGAGAGAGAAAGAAAATAAAAGACAGCAAGATTTAAAACGAAGAATTAAATCAATCTTTATTTGCAGAGGACATGATTGATTTATAGAAAATCCTAAGGAATACACCAAAAAACTATTAGAACTAATAAACGAGTTCAGTAACATAACAAGATACAGGACCAATATACAAAAAAACCCAATTGTATATCAGTACACTAGCAATAAACAATCTGATAGTAAAATTAATAAAATTCCATTTACAGTAGCATGAAAAATACTTAGAATAGTCTCTGAAAACTATAAAGCATTATTGAATGATATTAGAGAACACATAAAATACATGGAAAGACATGTTACATTTCTGAATCAGAAGCCTTAATATTATTAAGACTTCAATATTCCTAATATTGATCTACAGATTCAATGCCATCCCTATCAAAATCCTAGCTGGCGATTTTGCAGAAATTGACAAGCTGATTAGGATTTCACCTGGAAATGCAGGTATAACCAAAACAATCTTGGAAAGAGGAACAAAGTTAGAAAACTCATACTTAAAACTTACTAAAAAGCTACAGTAATCAAGACAAGGTGGTACTGGCACAAAGGTGGACATATAATTTAATGAAACAGCACAGACAGTCAAGAAATAAACACTTCCATTGATAGTCAACTGCCTTTTTTGACAAGGCAAAACCATTTAATGGGAAGAACATTATTTTCAACAACTGTTGCTGGTTAAACTGGATACCCACATGAAAAAGAATGAAGCTGGATCTCTTCCTTCACAAAAACAAACTCAAAATAGATCCTAGACCTTAATGTAAGAGGTAAAACTATAAAATCTTAAAAGAAAACATAGGAATAAATCTTTGTGACCACGGGATAGGCATAACCCTCTTTAGGTATGACACCAAAAGCATAGAAACAAAAAATAATAATAATAAATTGGACTTCATTAAAATTAGAAACTTTTGTACTATAAAGGATATCATGAAGAAAGTGAAAAAAACCACAGAATAGAAGGAAATATTTGTAGAGCATATATCTGATAAAGAACTTATATTCAGAATATATAATGGACTCTTAAAACTCAGTAATAAAAAGACAACCCATGGGCCGGCCCGGTGGCGCACTGGAGAGGGCAGCGCTCCCGCCGAGGGTTCGGATCCCATGTGGAGACCGGTTCCCGCTCACTGGCTGAGCGCGGTGCGGGCGCAACACCGAGGGTTGCGATCCTGTTGCCGGTCCCTGGTACGGGCGCGACACCGAGGGTTGCGATCCCGTTACCGGTCATGAAAAAAGACAAAATGGAAAAAAAAAAAAAAAAAAAAGACAACCCAATTGAAAAATTAGCAAAGGATTTAAACAGACACTTCTCCAAAGAATTTATAAAAGTGGCCTACAAGAACAGGAAAAGATGCTCAACATCATTAGCCATTAGAGAAATGTAAATCAAAACCACAATGACATGCCACTTCACATTCACTAGGATGGCCTACAATAAAAAAGAAAGATAATGACAAATGTAAGGGAAGACATGCAGAAATTGGAACTCTCATATGATGTTGTTGGAAATGTAAAATGATGCAGCTGCTTTTGAAAACAGTTTGGAAGTTCCTCAAAATGTTAAAAGTTATAGAGCAATTCCACTACCAGGTATATACCCAAGAGAAATGAAAATATATGTATACAAAGACTTGCACATACTATTCATAGCAGTATTACTCATAATAGCAAAAAAGTAGAAACAACCCAAATGTCCACCAACTGATGCATGAACAAAACGCAGTATATTGATAAAATGGAATACTATTTGTCAATAAAAAGTAATAAAGCTAGGATACATATGAAAACATGGGTGAACCTTGAGAACTATGCTACATGAAAGAAGCCAGTCACAAAAGACCACATATTATATGATTCCATTTGTAGTAAATATCCAGCATAGGCAAATCTACAGGGAAAGACAGTAGATTAGTGATTGTTTAGAGCTGGATGGTCGGGTCAGGGGAGAATGGGGAGTGATCACTAATGGGTACAGGGTTTTTGTAAGGGGTAATAACAACATTCCAAAATTGATTATGTTGATTGTTGCTCAACTCTTTCAGTACCTGAATTGTACACTTTCAGTGAGTGAATTGCACGGTATGAGTTATATCTCAATAAAGCTATTAAAAATAACTTAAATGTCACCTTTTCACATTATGCAAATAACTTGTGAGTGAAATCTACCTTTAGGTGACCGGGGAAAATGTACCACCTGTGAAAGAGAATAAAAAGATTAGAATTTTTTTCCACGTGCTCTCTAGTTTGATCAACACCAAGCAAGAACAGTTCTAGTGGTAAACTATTATCAGAAATAATGGTTTAATATTAATCATTCTAAAGCTAAAATGATTAACTTTAAGTGATTGAAAATATGCCTGACTTACAACAGTAAGTTAATATGGTAAGTGAATTCTTTTTTGTAATTTAGGGGACACATTTTGAAACTAACTTATTTGGGACTATGTCACCCATCATTTTAGTTAGTCCATGGGAACATTATTACAGAGATTCACTCATTCTCTGTGAAAAGTTACTGCTTATTGACTATGAGTTCAGCACTGTGATGAGTGCTGGGTATACTCTGGTGACCATTCTTCAGGGGCTATAGTGAAACACTGGTAATACCTACTCTAATAATACACAGAAAAAGATCCTTTATGGTGAAGATTTCCCAGGTCTCAGTCAACACTTTTTTCCCCACATGCTAGAGCAGATCTAAAACTCTTTTTTACTGAAGATACAGTATTCTATAAGCATGAATTTTTAATTCAGCTAGTTGGATTTTAATTCTAGCTATGAGACCTTGAATAAGCTACTTAAATTCTCTTTGCCCCAGTTGCCACATCTGCAAAATGGGGATAATATGAGAACTAAATTAGATGAACCATTTAGAGCACATAGACTATTGCCTGCCACATGGTTAAGTACTCAATAAACATGATAGTGATGATGATGGCAGTGGCAGCAGTGGCAGCAGTGATGGCTTACATACAGGTGTTTTTTTATGTATAGAAGAAAATTATTTCTCCATCAAGGTGTATGTTCTGGTTATTTCCTCTATTTTAAAAGAAAGTTAACTTTACCCTTTGTTCACCTGGCTTTAAAACATATGGCTATGTCCTGGACTGGCAACTATAAACAACTACTTTCTATCCAGCTTCTATGAAAGGTCTAGATGAGAGAAATAAGGGGAAAATTACTTAAAGTGATATAATTTATCCACTACTCTAAATATTTTCAGTTCTATTACTAGGTAAAACATAATTTCCAAAAGGCTACAAACTTGGGTTACACATATAAACCCTTTGCAGAAACTCCATTTTTTTAATTGAAAAAGGAAAGAAGAAAAAGCCGTAAGAGAATATTTCTGCACTTATTATTGAAATTCTGTAGAAGCTACAGCTATCTACCTTTTCATCATAATCTCCAAAGATTCACATTCTAGAAAAATCTCCAAAGCTTTCACATTCTAGAAGTTCTTTTATTTTCAGGTTCCCTTTTTGGGTAATTGCTTAAAAAAACAAACAAACAAACAAAAACACTCTGAAAAAATACTTATGGAAAATTATTTGTAAGCTATATCTTTATCAATCTTTTAGAGACTGTTCTTAAACTTTTCCCCCCAGATGGTTATAAACTCAAATTATATTATCTTACCTATACTATATGAAAAGGTATAAAATGACAAGGAATGACTTTTCTGTCTACTGTAATGCACAAAAAAGGACTGAACTTCCATTCTACCAGTTTATCACATTCGGTAATTAAAACTCACTGTTTCCCAGCTCACTCGTCCCAGGGAATCCCTGCAGCCAGCCTACCTATATGCTGCAGAAGCCCAAAAGAATGAATAAGGATTACTGGATATAAAAGTAGAATCAGCAGCTCAGGAGAAAGACCAAAGTCAGCAATCAGTGCAAATGGTACCCAATGAAAGAGAATACAAGAAACAGAAGAGATTATTGAAATTTTCTAATTTTGTTTTCTATACTTGAGAGGCATTGTGCCAATAAATAGGAATCTACTACAAAGGAAAAGGAGCAATCAACAATAAAACAACAAAAAAGTTTGTACTAATCAACACACCTATGCTGGTACATGAAATTTAGAATTTCTCCATATAATTATGTATTATTATTTTTCAAATCCATTAAATTAAGAAACAACAGATAAATTCCATTGTTTTTATTTATAATTCTTAGATAATTAGTTTTCATATGTTTTTTGTTGGCAGAAAGCAAACATAAGATTCTGAGATCTGGCAAGACATTTCAAAGTCAAGTAGGACTCAGTAATTCTTTCATAAGAGACAATCCTGTGCACTACAACTACAAGAGTCTGGCAGACATCCCTGACTTCTGACCACTGAATACCAGTAGGGCTTTCTCAATTGTGGTGATAACCTAAAAAGGATCCCAGAATTTCCAATAAGTATCTTCAGGGAGGGAAGACAGATCAGTACTAGCCACATTAAAGAACATGAACATAATCATTTTAATGTAAAAAATAAAAATGGTAACGGTAAAAATCTTTTGAACAGAATACAGAAAGGTATTTTATAATATTTCAGTGGAGAATTCCTTTCTCAGCCTGACACAGGCCAGAAAACATTAAAAAAAAAAAAAAGACTTATACAGTTGACTAAACAAAAATGTAAAACTTAAATGCAGCAAAAGATAGAAAATCAAGCAAATGACACAATAAATTGGGGGAAAATATTTATAACAAAGTAAATAGTAAATATTCTTAATACAAAATTCTCCTAGAAATCAATAAAAAAGAAAAACTATCTAAAAGATGAATGAACAAAATAAACAGGAAATTCAATAAAGAAGGAAATTCACAAAATATTCATAGAGAATATTTTAGTACTTACTATGTGTCTTGTGCAACAAGTACATAGTACGTGCTTTACATCCATTTCCTCATTAGAAAAGAATCTAGAATTCTTGCCAATTGTATAAAGTAGCTTCTAGTATTATATTAATTTTATAGTGAAGTCAATTAGCTTGCCAAAGTTACACAGCATGTTAGCGGTGTAGGCTGGGATTCAAGCTCTAATACCAGAGCTTAAAGTCATATCATTGCCCACCAATAACCAATAACAAAAAATTCCACTCTTACAGGCATATTTATTTTATGGAAATAGTAAAGCACATAGATACCTGTACAAGATAATCAATGTGCCCATTATTTGTAACAAAAAAGAAAAGGAAAAAATGTAAATGATTATCAATAGAGAATTTATTCACTAAAACAGTGTATCCATAAAATGGAATATCATGCAGGAATCAGAAATAATAAGGTAAATCTATATGTAGTAATATAAGAAGATGTTAGCAATATATTAATAGATTTTTTAAAAAGCAATTTGTACAAGTTTAAAAAACTAAATATAATTAGGTACATAATATGTATATGTGTGTATATTATATATACATACACACATATATATATGCATACACAAAAACTTAACAGTAGATATCTCTGAGGAATACTATTGTAGGTAGGAATTTTTATTCTCTGTTGTTTTATATCTGTGTGCTATTAGACCTACTTTTTTTTAACAATATACATAATTTTTATTTTTTAGAATCAGTAATAAAGACATCTCTATTTTGGAAAAAAGGGGGGGGGAAACTACATTAATCAAATCATTTTTTATAGAAGCTCATATCTTTTATATATTGGTAACTTGTCCAATGCTGTTACACAGGTATTACTTTTCATTTATACTGGTAATTCCTAATATGTTATTCCTAATGATAGCAAACAGAAGTAACTTATTTTCACCCACAGACCTTTAACCAACAATTTTTGGCCTGCTAATAGGTTATCTGGAGTTCTCAGACAGTATTTAAATTGGTCACATTCCTTATTAGTTTTCCTTAAAAATAAAATTAAACCATTTCAGTATAGAGTACTTAATAGAAAACAGTTCAACAATATGTTTCAAACAGTCAAAAGTCTAAATCCTCTTTACCTAGCAATTACATTTTTTATTTAAAAAATTGTGGGCAAAGATTTACTTCATCAATGTCATCAGAGCACTAGTATAATAAAAAATCTGAATCAACAATGGGAAGCTGTTTAAATAAGTCATGAAGCAACTATACAATATTATATAGTCACATAAAATAATAATGCAGAAGAGATGATTCACAATATATTGTTAATGAAAGAAAATCAGGTAACAAAATGGCATATATAATATAAACTCATTTAAAAAATAAAAATCCATAAAGAGAAAGATCTGGGAGCATAAGGACCAAAATGATTATCTCTGAATGGTATACTTTTATTTTTCTCTTTTTCTTCTTCTGTATTTTCTTAAAAAATACATTACTTTGTAATAACAAAGCTAGTTTAAAAACTAGAGAAGAATCAAATTTGTGTGTCGATTATGCTTACCACATGATATACATAGTTATCTTCAGATTATTCACAGGAAAATATGGTACCAAAGCAAACTGACGGGCACAGCAGTTTTTAATCCACTTTCACCAACTGTCCTACTGATTAACTTTTCCTAAGAGTCACTTCTATGCTGAAAATTGGCTGTTCATAACAAAATTAAGTATATTGAGGCTACTCGCATTCCTCTGAACAGAGGACATAATGAAACAGTTCCTCTATACATGTTATTTTAAGCTCCTTTATCCTCTAGTCCTCCAACAAAACTGGAATTGTCAACAACATTTTAATTAGAGATTAGAAGCTGTTAATAGTAACTGCCTAAAATATCAATAGTACAAGTTTAAGAGCAGGTACTATAAATAAGAAAGTTTTCCACAAGGCAATATTCCCAGCAGATGAAATACGGTGCACCTGTCATCATATAAAAATTAAATTCATCAGCAAAAGGGAAGCACCAATTACTATATCATTGAATGATTATTATAAAGGGAAAGAAGATGCTGCAGGTTATAGCACATATTTCTCAACACCGACTACACCTCAAGTGTTAGAATTTGTGTGATAAAAGAAGCAAACTTTTAGCTACAATTTAGGAGTGAAGTACTACAGAGGCCACATAATAATGAGAAACATGTTGACTCACTGTATGCTAAAGTAGAAGTAATATTGGTAACTGTTACTTGGGTGTCTAGTTCAATGAGATTTTAGACAATCAAACAGACCCAAGCATTTAGATGATGCCAAACAGATGCCTGAGTTTTAGAGCTCGTCAGCAGCATGACTGAAACTCCTAGTATTTGAGTCCAGATTAAAAGATGCTTTTTTTTCAAGTTCAGCACTACAGTAGACCAGATGTAACTGACAAGCCATAAACAGAACAATGGAAGTTAGAGTTAAATAAAAATTAAGTATAATTGGGTGCCAAAGTAGATAATGACTCAATGATAGGCATTTAAAAATTGTGAATTTTTTAAGAGATGAAATACCATTTAAGACTGTTTTTATTAAGTATTGGAAACCATGAATTGCAAAGAGGCTCATGTGATAATTTCTCATACTTTATTTTGCAATGTGTTAAAAAATCGTAGATATTCATTTTGCACCAAGTAGGAAGATTTGGTACAAAGACTTCATAGGCCGTCTTAAGAAAACATTTCAAGAAAAGCTAATACACGGTATAGCTTTTTAAAAAGAAAGCTAGAAAATTTTAGTTCAGGATATTTATGACAGGGCTGGACAGTTAGCTCAGTTGGTTAGAGTACCACCTTGTAACACCAAGATTAAGAGTATGGATTCCTGTATTGGCCAGCCAACAAAAACAAAACAAGGGGCAGCACCCACCACCTGGCAGAAGGCAGAAGCATTCGTGAGGTGCTAGGCAGGAACCGTGGGCAGCACATCCCACACAGCAGAAGGCAGGAGTATGCCAAAAACAACACTTCTGCATGGGTGGTCCACCACAGCCACAGCCACCACAAGGGCAACTCACTGTCACAGTAGCAGCCACAGCCAAGCCACCATGCAGGTGGACTACTGCCCAACTGCTTTGACACAAAGAAAATCACTAGCAGAGACCAGAAAGAAGAGTAAGTGTCTTTCCTCAAAGCCCACTCGAGTAAAAGAAGAAGAAACTGCACTACCAGATGACCAGACATAAGTAAAGAGATGCTAGAAATGTGAAAAACCAAAAACATATGACACCAACAAAGGAATACAGTAATTCTCATATATCACACCACCTAGAGCAGGAAACCCTTAAGATGACTGAAAAGGAATTCTGAGCAACAATCTTAAGGAAACTCAATGAGATATGAGAAGATTCAGTTAGACAACATAATGAAACAAGAAAAAGTATGCAGGATATGAAGGAGGAAATTTACAAAGAGATTAATATCTTAAAAAAGAATGTAGCAGAACTTGTGGAACTGAAGGATTCATTCGACAAAATAAAAAACAAAACCAAAAGCTTAAGGAACAAGTTAGAGCAAACAGAAGAAAGAATTTTTGATCTCGAAAATAGTTTATTTCAAAATAACTGAGGCAGACAGGAAAAGGAAACATGAATTTTAAAAAATAAAGAAAATATCAGAGAGCTAGCAGACAACTTAAAGTGCACAAATATCCAAATCATGGGTGTTCCAGAAGGGGAGGAGTAAGAAAAAAAAAACCTATTTGGCAAATTAATAAGGAAAAACATCCCAATTATCAGGAGAGACATGGACCTTCAGATCTAGGAGGCTCAATGATTGCCAAACAGATTCAATAGAAAAAGATCATCTCAGAGATACATTACAGGCAAACTGGCAAAGGTCAAAGATAAAGAGAATGCTAAGCAGCAAGAGAAAAGCATCAACTCACCTATAAGGGAGTCCCCATCAGATTAAAGCAGACTTCTCAACAGAAACTCTACAGACAAGAAGAAAATGAAATTATATATTCAAAATACTTAAAGAAAAAAACCTGCCACTCAAGAATACTATACTCAGGGAGGCTATCCTTCAGAAATGAGGGAGAAATAGTGTACTTCCCAGACAAACAAAATACCACAGGAGTTAACCACCACACCACTGACCCTGCAACAAAACCCTTATGGGTGTCCTGAATCTGGAATCCAAAAAATGATAATCACTAACACAAATACATGAGAGAACAAAACCCACTAGTAGAACAAAAATGCAAATGAGAAAGAAAAAGAAACTAAATCTTACCACTTCAAAAAACCAACAACCATCAAAGACAATAAAAGGGGTAAGAAAGAAACAAAAGATATTTAAAACAGCAAAACAAAAATGGATAAAATGCCAGTAATAAGACAATACCTTTCAATAACAACCCTAAATGTAAATGGATTAAATTCTCCACTCAAAAGACACAGACTAACTGGTTGAATTTAAAAGCTAGACCAGGATTCCAAGATGGCGACGGGTCTGGAGCGGCCGTGCCAGGAGACAGCGCGATCCTGAGAAGTGTGCGCTGTGATATCTGGATACTAATTGCATTTCCAAGAGCAACAAAAAACGAATAATTCTTTCAACAACGATCCTACAATGACAAACAAGCAATAACAGGCTCGAGGTTTTAGGGCCTACACAAAAGAAGACTCCTGAGAGCGCCCAAGCCCTGCTGTGGGTACGAGCGAGCAGCCCAGACAACAAAGGCCAAGTAAGCCAGCAGAGACAGCACAGAAACAAAGTGGAACGTGCCGGACCGGCCCAACTCAGCGAGCTCTGTGAGTCACCCCCAGCCCAGCCCCACTTGCGGGGCGAAGCCCGACTGCTCCCCGCTCGCCTGGCTCCCGCCTCCCCCACCAGCTAGGCACCCACAACAGAGCTGCCTCCATTTTATCGGGTGGGG
>NW_007738264.1:0-339 GCF_000696425.1 Galeopterus variegatus | reverse complement strand
GGAGAGACTGGACACCTGCTGGGCAGGGCGGGGCAGGGCACAACTTTGATGACTCAACTGAAAGACAAGGTTTGTAGAAGACACGCCTCAGCCCTGTCCTGAGCACACAGAGTGGGGAGGGGTCCGGCAAAAGGAGGAGGAGTCTCAGAAATAAAGAAAGAAAGAAAGAACAATTACACACCCTGCGGAAACCCTTTACAAAGCTCAATAGCCCCATCTAGTGTACAAAGAGTGTGAAAACGCCCCAAAAGTGAGGTGCAGAACACACACACCTTACGGGGCTTGAATCAGAGGTCCAAGATTCGAGTGAAAATCCCTGCCAAAATGAACAAACACCCA
>NW_007738263.1:38873-45661 GCF_000696425.1 Galeopterus variegatus | reverse complement strand
GGAAAGAAATGTCCTCTCGTGGCTCTCAAGCGGGAGCCGGAGATCTTCAGGCCCGTGGGCCATCTTACACCTGCCTGTAAATACATGACTCGGGTCTGCAGCCTCCAAGCCAGGCCTTCGCACCCTCACGTCCACCTGTGGCTGCCTCTGAGGGCCTTTTACCAGGAAAAGGGAGGAAGTTGGATGAAGCCTCACATGACCAGGCTATCTCTCCCCAAATGCCAGGGTGCCATTGCTTTCCTGCTGATAGGGGCTGGGGGCGCCAGACACTCAGGATGAAGGCCGGGCATGGTGTGTGGCATGGGAACAGCTTTGCCCTCCAGGGGAACAGAGAGCAGAAAGCCTGCTGATAGGGGCTGGGGGCGCCAGACACTCAGGATGCAGGCCGGGCATGGTGTGTGGCATGGGAACAGCTTTGCCCTCCAGGGGAACAGAGAGCAGAAATGGTAAGTGGGCTGCGGGACGCTAGCCACTTGGCTGGCAGGTTCATGGAGTGGACGGCAGAGCAGGGAGGCTTTCCTGCCTCACCCCGTTGACACCTGAGACCTGCACATCTTCTATCGTGGGGCTGTCCTGTGTATTGTAGGGTGTGTACAGCACCCTGGCCTTCACCCACCAGATGCCAGCAGCACACCCCACCCCACCCCCAAGTCCTGACAACCCAGACTGTCTCCAGACATGGCCAGTGTTCCCTGGGGGCATAATGACCCCTGATGGGAACCCCTGCCCAGAGCAGGTTTCAAGCACAGGATTTGAGTCACCTCCTGGCTCTGTCCACTGCAGTCACCACACCACCCTGGCCTCAGTTTTTTAGTCGAAAATGGGGTGGTAACAGCTCCCTTGGTGCATGGGCTCCTATGAGGACTGAAGGCAAGAGACAAAACCAGTGTCTGGCACAGCAAAAGCCTCCCAAAATGACACATAGCTGCCCAGGCATCCAGACAGCCCAGCTGTGCCGTGGCCTTTAGCTGACGCCCGTGGGTCTTGCTGAAAGCATGGGTGTGAAATCACCCCAAAACCAGCACTGTCTCCAGGGCCACCTCCCCAGACACAAATCCAGACGGTGCTGACGGGATTAGATCCCAGCCTTGGGACGTGGGTAGGACGGGAGATAAAGGCATTCCAAATGAGGAGGTCATTGTGAATGCACTCGGGATGGGCCCCTACAAACAGGGCTTCTGTCACCAGGCCCTGCAGGCTTCTCATGATGGCCTCTCTGTGGCCTCCCGTGGCTTCCCATGGGGTGACAGCTCAGCCACAGTGGGAATATTTACTCCATGGAAACTGGCAGTCGTCCAAAGCCACCTCCCTGGTGCCGCCCCAGGCCCCAGACCTGGTTGTTTGTTGTTTAGCACCTGTGCTGATTTTCCTTCCCCACCGCAGTTGCATTTTCGGAAAGCCTTGTGTCCTGTGTTCAATTTGCCAGTGTACAGGAGGGAAAGGCAATGTAGAAATCCTTAGTAATTTGATGCCGATGTCACCCATTTCTGCCCCAGGAAGGAGGCTCTGGACACTGTGGGTCCAGGCAGGGATTATTCTGGGTCCCACTTGCTGGGAAGGCTGGCGTGTGAACATATGCACAGATGTTCTCCATAGCAAGATAGGAAGAGGCGATTCCTTTAGAGGTGGGTCAGGAGAGGGTTCATGGAGAGATGTCTCTTGAATTGAGTCTGAAAAGCGGCAGCGAACGCCATGCCTCAGAAAATAGCCAGGCAGAGGCGGAGGCGGAGGTGGACGGCTCTTCAGTAATTCGACCAAGGGAGTCAGTACCCTCAGTACCCGTCCTGTCCTAATCCGTGACCCACATCCTTGAGGGCAGTCTGTGGGAGACTGAGGATGGTAACAGCCTCCAATGAGGCCCAGTTTAAAAACAAAAAAAGTCTCATTAAAACAAAAAGTGCATCTGCCTTTTTAAGCACCCAAATGGATGTCTCAGGAACAAGGTTATGGTTTTCTTTTTTTTAATTTTTAACGCATGTGTAATGCCAAGTCTGAAAGCTCCCGCATCCTCATCTCTCCTGCAGCTCCCGGAGCCCGTGATGGATCAGGCAGCTGTCTTACTGTCAGACAGATGCGCGGGCAAGGGCGTTAGCCTGCCAGATTTCCATCCGCCTAACTGCATTGCTTTCTAATTTGCTCCCATATTGGTTGAAAATGACTAAAGCATTTTGTACCAAGTCTAGACAGTTCTCAAGTCAACTGGCACTTAAGCAATCATCCAAAATCTCTCCTTCCGTAACCCCAAACTTGAGCCTCTACTGGGTTTGTTATCTTGGTTGATTTCGACAGCCAGAACCTTGTGAGAAGCCCACGTTGTTCTCGGGGAGGCACTTACCCCCGATCGGGTGTGACAAGGAGTGAGTACACTCACAGTGTCCCAAATGCCACGAGTGATGTTCCACCTGCAGATAGGATGACTCAACCTGTGCTGCGGTGACAGACGGGCAGGGTGGAGAGGCCTGACGCTGGCATACAAAGGTGGCCTTGACAGCAGTGGTCACAGCAGACCAGAGCCACCAGTACTGTGAGCATTTGAACTTGTACAGGGTCCATCTCACTGCTGCTGGGATGCTCGCGCTGATGGGGTTCCTTTCTTCCATACATGTGGCCGGGCAGCAAACTCGCCAGTGTGGCATCCCAAGCAGAAGGCTCGGTGTGGGGCCTGCCCTGGTTGTATGAATTGTGTAAGCTCCACAGCCCACGCACTGGGGAGGCTGCCGTGCTGTCCCTTCCCACGGCTGCCTTCCCACGGTGTCCTCCCTCTGAACTGGAGGATTCCTTCTCTGGCAGTGAAATAGTCCTGTCCCCTTCTGAAAAGTGCACTCTTCTGTCCCTTCCCACGGCTGCCTTCCCACGGTGTCCTCCCTCCGAACTGGAGGATTCCTTCTCTGGCAGTGAAATAGTCCTGTCCCCTTCTGAAAAGTGCACTCTGGGTTTGGAGGAAGGTCATGACACCCATGAGTCTTAGTGACTCTTTCCTGGTTCTTTCCAGAGCCTGCCTGTCCTGGGAAGTGCTAATGGTCTGCTCTCTCTGCAGGTGTGGTACATGGATGGCTACCACAACAACCGCTTTGTCCGCGAGTACAAATCTATGATTGACTTTATGAACACGGACAATTTCACCTCGCACCGCCTGCCCCACCCCTGGTCCGGCACGGGGCAGGTGGTCTACAACGGCTCCATCTACTTCAACAAGTTCCAGAGTCACATCATCATCAGGTTCGACTTGAAAACGGAGACGATCCTCAAGACACGCAGCCTGGACTACGCAGGCTACAACAACATGTACCACTATGCCTGGGGTGGCCACTCAGACATCGACCTCATGGTGGACGAGAACGGGCTGTGGGCCGTCTACGCCACCAACCAGAACGCGGGCAACATCGTGATCAGCAAGCTGGACCCCATCTCGCTGCAGATCCTGCAGACCTGGAACACCAGCTACCCCAAGCGCAGTGCTGGAGAGGCCTTTATCATCTGCGGGACCCTCTACGTCACCAACGGCTACTCGGGGGGCACCAAGGTCCACTACGCGTACCAGACCAACGCCTCCACCTACGAGTACATCGACATCCCCTTCCAGAACAAATACTCCCACATCTCCATGTTGGACTACAACCCCAAGGACCGGGCCCTGTATGCCTGGAACAATGGCCACCAGATCCTCTACAACGTCACTCTCTTCCACGTCATTCGCTCTGACGAGTTGTAGCTCCCTCTGCCCAGAAGCCACGGTCCAAGTCCTCACCCACAAGGAAACTCCTGTGAAACAGCTGCCAAAATGATACTCATCACACTAATTTGGAAAATCATCAGCAATGCGGATCCTGACGTCGAGGGATGGCATTACCTCCTGTGTCTCCCGTTCGTGCCGGCGGGCCACAGACGTCCTAAGAAACCCCTGTACTTGCAGCTGGAACTGCAGCCCATGGCACCCCGGTTCTGCCCCGTCCGTCCTCTCTGGTCACAGAACATACTAAAGAAGCAAGGTAGTGACTGTTGGCCAATTCTCGCCCAAGAATGGCCCGCTGTTAGGGTGGCACGGACGTTTCCTCAGTCGTGGTCGCCTCCGATGGCTGTGATCGTCCTGTCTCCTTGAGAGCCCCGGGCTGCGCTCGGCGCAGGCTAGTGTCGCTCCCATCCCATCGCAGCTGCTGTTTCCTGACTGTGTTGTTGTCTCTTAGATCAACCGTGCGGAGGCTCCAGCCGCACGCAGACCTGTGTCCAGCACTTGCTAAAGCGATGGTCGGAGAGCACAGAACGAAGTCGCTGTACCCACGTTGTTTGAACTCGTGTACCCCGTAGATACTTGTGCAGTGTCCGTCTGTTCCCCCTTGAGGTGGTAACCCTGTTCGTTCAGTTTATGCAGTGGATGTTGTAAATGCAATGCCGTAGTTTGGATTAATAAGTGGATGGTTTTTGTTTCTAAAAAGAAAAAAAAAAAATCAGTGTTCACCCTTATAGACACATAGTCAAGTTCATGTTGATAATAATCAAAGGAATTACTCTCTTCCTATTAAATTATCCAAGTCCTGTAGCCGCAGATGGGAAGGCTTGCCAGGGAAACTTCAGTTTCCAAAGGGAAAGGAATGTGAAGAGGGCAACAGTGTGTGGAAAGAACGTTTTTAAAGTAAAAAACGAGGAAAACTTTGTACCTTCCAGTTATCTGAGGAAAATAAAAACATTAGGAGATGTTTTCGCTTCACTTGTCATTTCTGAGGGTTTTAAAAACGATCAAGACTTCCAGATCTCTTCAGAAAAGGGAGAAAGGTCCCTCCTTTCAGAAGAGAGCAAAGGGCACATGCCCCACTGGGTCCCTAACTATAAATCCCCCCAAAAGTCAGAGCCCAGGGAACCAGCTTGGAGGGTCCCTCCCCCTAAAGGGATCCGAGGTGCTGTGCACGCTCGTGGGCTGCGCTGCCGGGGACCCCACCCCCACCCTGTCTCACCCTCTGGCCTCCTCCAGGGGCACAGCTGGGAGGAATCTGGGGCAGGTGTCCACGTTGGATGGCCCTGACGTGGTAGGTGGCTGCCACAGCCCCTGCTGAAAAGTCAGTAAAGAAAAACACCTTTTCTGGCCAGTTCACTCACCAAGGGCTGTGGCAGGTTCAGGAAGTGAGTGGCCGTCCCCCTCTGGGACCCAGATCCCTGGGCCTTGGAGATGCTGGGCAACGTGCTTCCCTTGGTGACCCCAAGGAGCCAGGCCAGTGCAGGGCAATGTCCACAGGAGCCTATTGGGCCCCTGCCTCTAAGCAAGCCCTGCAGTCTCTGCTGGACAAGGCACATGTCAACGTCCACAGCCTTTCTGGAGTGCCCTGGGGCTCCGTGCTGGCCAGAGAAGGAGCAGTGTCAAAGTGACACTTCCTACACGAGATGATGTTTCTGGCCCCAGCCTAGCAGAAGAGGGCTGCTCAGCTGGTCCCAGGGTGTGGTATGGGTTGTGGGAACCACCTCTGCCTCACCTCCCCATGCTGCCAGGTGGCTGGCATGCTGGGCAGGGTGGTGGCCGGGTAGTGACGTGGGGCACTGGGGAGAGCCAGGCAGCCGGCAAGCCTGGTCTGCCTGGCACCGTACTCCAACCAGTGAGCACACGTGCTTCTTGAGTGTCTGTTGTTGGTCATGGAACAGCAGCTGGGCCGATGCCAGGCAGGGCTGTTGATGGCACTTAGGCGGGACGAAGCTGACGTCTGTCATGCTTGGGACGCTGAAGAGTCAAGAATCTGAGAACATCTAAGAATGTACACCACTGGTCCCTGTACCCAGGAGCTGCAGAGATGGTGAGGCGGTCGGGGAAGGAGGTGGTCTGGGGCCCTTGGGGACCACATCCAGCTTGGTCACAGTAGGCACCCCTGTCACCTGGCCCTGGGCTACGGTTGGGAAAATGTGGGATGATAAATAGGGCGAAGGTGGGCCCTGAACCACCGGGAGTGGAGGGAGGGAGGCACGAGAGGACTCTGGGGGTGCTGGGGAATTGTGGACCGACGGGGCCTGACTTCCACTTGGTGTGGCCATCGGCCACTCAAAGGACAGCAGTCTGTACCGGGTCCCTTCCTCGCCCTGCCGCTAGGGCCACGTCTCTACAATGGGTTGGGCCAGTGGCACCCTTGACACAAACGGCCTAGCACCCCCTGCAGGGGAACGGAGCCCCCTTTCACCCTGCCCTTGCCCGCGCTCAACCTGCCACTTCCCGCTGGGCCTCTAGACCTCCCCTGGAGGAGCCCNCGGAGGAGCCCCTGGAGCCCTCCCTGCACGGAGGAGCCCCTGGAGCCCTCCCTGCACGCCCTGCTGTCCCACCTCCTCGCCTCCCCCCTTGGGCCCAGCTCAAAGGGTTGGGAGCATCTCCTTCCCCATCTCCAAGGAGACTCCTTCCTCCCACACCCCCTGGGCCCCGAGTCCCTCCATTCCCATCCTCTCATCTGCCCTTTCTCCCAGCGCCTGTGATTCTCTTCCACCCGACATATTCTTTGGGATATTGGAGGGGGGTTGGATATCCAAAATAGGTGACTATCCAAACCCAAGACAAAAAATCCTTTCTCGCTTTCTCGTCACTGCTGGCATCTACATGGCTTTGGCAGGAAAACCCAAAGCATCCACCGAAACGTGGCGTGAAAGACGGCGGGTGTGGGGGAGGTGCCCAACCCTTAATCAGAACCTCGCTAGGTGGAGGTTGCTCCTTGAGCCAGACGGACTCATGCACCAGCCCAGGACAAGCTTCCAGTTAAAACTTAAAAGAAGAGACATTTTCATCCTTTCCTGTTTAAAAACCATCTCGGAGGTAGATGGCATAA
>NW_007738263.1:27932-38047 GCF_000696425.1 Galeopterus variegatus | reverse complement strand
TCGCCTCCCCCCTTGGGCCCAGCTCAAAGGTTTGGGAGCATCTCCTTCCCCATCTCCAAGGAGACTCCTTCCTCCCACACCCCCTGGGCCCCGAGTCCCTCCATTCCCGTCCTCTCATCTGCCCTTTCTCCCAGTGCCTGTGATTCTCTTCCACCCGACATATTCTTTGGGATATTGGAGGGGGGTTGGATATCCAAAATAGTTGACTATCCAAACCCAAGACAAAAAATCCTTTCTCGCTTTCTCGTCACTGCTGGCATCTACATGGCTTTGGCAGGAAAACCCAAAGCATCCACCGAAACGTGGCGTGAAGGACGGCGGGTGTGGGGGGAGGTGCCCAACCCTTAATCAGAACCTCGCTGGAGGTTGCTCCTTGAGCCAGACGGACTCATGCACCAGCCCAGGACAAGCTTCCAGTTAAAACTTAAAAGAAGAGACATTTTCATACTTTCCTGTTTAAAAACCATCTCGGAGGTAGATGGCATAAAAAAATGCCCGTCTGAGACAGAGGAGCTGCTCATTGGTATAAAAGCCCTGGGTTTTAATAAAGCCGTAACTCAGCCTGCGAGGCCACTGACTTTATTCCTGATGTGATAGAAACCTGTCCAAGCATAATCAGGCAGGAATTGTTCTGTAATTACAGGCTGCAATTACGGGCTGATTTCTTCGCAATTCCCCTTAATGACATAGAAAAAAACAAATGCACAAATACCTGTTCCATGAATCACCAGAAGACAAAATAATGACCTGATAGGTCCAGAATGGATTTGCTGTCTCAAACCGAGAATTTGCTACAGAAAATATTCCTCCAGGATATTAAATACACAAGAAAAATGGTTCCATCCAGAGAGTGAATAAAACAACCAACCTGCCTCTAAATCTCCCAGATTCCAATAACTAAATATATTGGCTGATGGTGGAACATCTGTGGATGAATTTTCTTTATTAAAAGTGTGGCCTGGAATCAAAACCCGGCAGTTCTTCAGAATACTCAGAGACCAGAGCATGAAGCACGCAGTTTGTCTGTAGCCGGGCCTGGAATTTTTCTAATTTCCACAGGGTTCCTTTTTCTGCAGGTAGCCTGTGACTGGTGACCCCAGCAGGTGCCCCTAGAATTCTCCTCTGGCTCCTATAGTTCACAGGATGCTCATGGAGGATTTATGGAAGGCACGTGGGGCAGAGGGTTTGCCCCCTGTCCCAGCTCTACAATGAGGTGGAAGGAGGCAGCCGCTGGGTGGGACAGTCCAGTCTGTCTCTGGGGCTCTCGGGCAGCGCAGGGTGGACAACCAGGCACCAGGCTCCGTCCTTGCGATGGATCCAGAAATGAAAGGCACAGTTATTTCAAATAGCTGAACATGCTAGAATAGCCCGCAGTCAGCAGGACAGGTGACACTGGAGGATGTCCTGAGGATAAGTGGTGGTGTTGTCTCAGCCTGAGGGACTCTTGAGGCTGGAAAAGCTGAGGGTTCACAGTCTGTGAAGTCCCGGAGTATGAAAACGGTGTGTTTTTATTGGACATTTCACTTCATTCTGCTCGAAGGTAACAAGTGGCAGCTCAGGCACACGTGACACCTAGAAGCAGCTGCTACCAACCACTGCCCATGTGCCCCTCTGACCTCACACCCCTGCAGAGGAGGTGCCAGGCCCCGTCCTACGCATGGACAGACGGAGGCTCTCCGGGCAGCCTGGCTTCTGACCCACGAAAGAGCATCCACAAGATGGGCATGGGCCAAAGGGAGAAGGATCTAAAACATCTCTGGGTCACTGGAGAAGGTCAAAGGATGCTCAGGAGTGAGCTGAGCCCGAGATTTTGGACAACAAACAGTGCTCACCAGGAAATGAACCCCCCGAGGGCAGCTTCCAGCATCTGGGACGGGGATGGGGAGGCAGAGGGACTTGGGGATCCTCGTCCAGCCACTTGTCAAGGCCTGGCTGGTGGGTGTGACCTCTGTCTACACTCTCTAGGCTGTAGGAGGGGTGGAGACACCGCTGCTTGGTGCAGAAGGGGCTGGGACGCCGTCGTCTAGGGCAGGGGGAGGACTAAATGGGCCATTCTGGGCAGCGTTTCCCGTGAACTTTCCGTTCACATCTTTGCCCGTTTTTTCCGTTCTGCTGTTGGTTTCTCTTTCTGAAGTTTCGGGAGCTCTTCGTCTGTGTGAGGTCAGCCTTCGTGAGTCCGTGGTGCGGGCTGCAGGTGCCTGGTTTGTCGTTCATACTTTGAGTTTGGATGTAGTGTTGTGTTGGTTTGTTTGTTTGTTTGTTTGTTTTTGCTGCAGTCAAAATATCTCGGTCATCCTTTTAATGCATTTTGGCTTCTGAATCACAGGACCGTTTTCCCTACTCTCAGGTTATGAAGAATTCGTCATGTTTTCTTCCGTCCTTGCACACTCTTCCTTCTTACGTTGAGACCGCCAGTGCCTCTGGGGTCAGCAGCGGGAAGTGCAGAGCAAGCTTTGCTTTGTCCGAAGGCTGTCCGCTTGTCACAATACTGTTCATGACCCTCTTCTTACCGCGTCCGTGCTTGACGCTGTCCCTGCAAGTCCCGCCATTCACACAAATTGGGCAGGTTTTGTTCCTGTAGGTGACGTGGATAATCTCTATGATGTAAGCAGTCAGTTCAGTGCTTTTTAGGGTGATCTTCAAAAAGCGCGTGTACAGTGCAGCCTAACCCCTGCGACGTGGAGTCTCATCCAGGAATAGCTACAAAATCCCAGCAGGATTTCTGCCATCGTGCTTTCTTGGGCCGGCACGATGGAGCGGTGTGGGACGGTGCATCTCCCTGCCGCATATTTTTTCGTCCTTAACCAAGTGCCTTATTCCAGAGACTTCGCCAGGATCCTGAGGCACAGTGAGGTTCTGTCTTCTGGAGGATCTTTCAGGGAAATCTCTTGCCCCTCGCAGTGTGGCATCATCTCCATTTCACAGAAATAGACACAAGGAGATTGAGCAGCAGCCCAGAGCCCGGCCAATGAATGCAAGGCAGGCCACAGACATGGGGCTGCAGAGCCCTGGGCTCTTTCCTCATCTATGACGCAGCCTCCAGCTGGCGCATCGCCGGCCGCCGATACATCACACAGCAGGCAGCGGAAGGTGCCAGAACGGGGCGCCTGGCAAGGATCTGGGCTCGTCCTGCAGCCCCCAGTGCTGGTGAGTCACCCCTACAGGGCGCTGAGCAGGGCCGTGGAGGGGGCGAGTCCTGGCCGAGGGGCCACCGGCTGCTCTGGCTCTGCCCTCACTGAGGGAGGCCAGCAAGTCGGGGAGCGGGCATCTCCTCTGTGTGCTCCCCACCCCACGGCCCCACCCCCACACACGCACGTGTGCACACGCACCGGCACCCTGGGAGAAGCACAGAAGCTGCAGATTAGCCAGCAGGCTGTGGAACCTCACTTTACTCCCCGCGAGCTTTAGGCCCCCCTGGTAAAGTGTGAGCAGTAATTCCACCTTGCCTGCTTCTGGGGAGGCCTCGGCTCTCACGGCCTTGTCCCACCTTCTCTGGCTCCCGGGCCTTCCAGTCCAGGTGTGCGAGCGCGGCGAGGGAGGGCCGTGGGGTCACCCGGACCTGGCTCAGCCCTGCCTCCACCACATACCCTGCTTTGAGCCTCAAGTTTCCTCGCCCAGCACCTGGGGATGCCAACATCGGCTTCATGGTCAGTGTTGGGAAGCATGAAATCTGACGCTAGCAGACCATCCATTCATGGGGGTGGCAGCCACAGCTCTCATGACTTCTTCACCCAGGCTGGCGGAAGCACCAGGCATCACGTCAAATGACTTCAGGGGTCGCTTGCTTGCTCTAACTGGAAAATGCTTTAAAGTCAGGCTCTTTTTTTTTTTTTTCCTTTTTGTCTTTTTTTGTGACCGGCAATGGATCACAACCCTCAGTGTCACGCCCATACTGGACCGGGACTGGCAACGGGATCACAACCCTCGGTGCTGCTCCCACACCTCGCTCAGCCAGTGAGCGGGAACCGGTCTGTATGTGGGATCCCAACCCTCGGCAGGAGTGCCGCCGCGCTCCCAAACGGCGCACTGTAGCAGTGCACCACCGGGCCGGCCTAAAGTCAGGCTCTTCCTGGCCTTGAGGCATAGGACGCTTTGTGCTGGTCAGACCTCCCTCTCATGCCCTGAAGCTGTCCCGCCTCAGATGATGCTGTGGCCCTTTGCTCTGCCTCTGAGACACAGTTATCCCCACTAGGCAGGTAGAGGCACTGAGGCCCAGAGAGACTAGTTAACGCCCATTCAAGTTAGCACAGCTAGTTAGCGACAGACCCAAGACGGGATCCGGCTCCCCGGACCTCCAGCCTTGGGCTCTTGCCAAGGAGCCGCACTTGGGGAAATCGGTGGATGTCACGCAGCTGTCTCTAATTGGCCAAAGTTTCCGGGATTGGTGGGGGACAGAAGCCCCCTCCCCCGCAGCCCTGCACAGGAGGCGCCTGCCACTGGCGCTGTGAAAAGAAACGGTAATTTCCTCATCGCTCCTTTCCTTCCCACTAAGGGCTTGAAAATAAGGTCGCCAAGACGGCTGCTGCGGCCGCACGTTCCTCCTCGTTTCAGTTTTACTTATCGGATTCTCAGGTTATTCCCGGAGGACCCCACCCCCACTGCCCACAACAGCTTCTTGCGCCCAGCACATTGGTGGCAGCTCAGGCCTCCTTAACAGCGCCTTCCCAGGCTGGCGCCCCCAGCCCAGACCCCCCGCCGTCCTGCTGCGCAGAGGCTGTGCGGGCGCCCCTGCCCCCAGCCCCTCGCCCCGGCTGCCGCCTCCTTTAATGAGCAGGCGGGTGCTCCTCTCAGCTCCGGGCTGCTTGTCTCGCTAGGCTGGTGCCACCATAGTCCCTGTCAAATTGGCGGTGGCAGGCACAATAAAGAAGAAAAACAGTGGCTGCATCAGGTCGTTCTGAGGAGCCGACGTTACCTCAGGAAGGGCCAGGAAAAGAGAGATTCAATTAAACTTTTACTGCAGCTCAGCAGCTCCTGGCCTGGCCTGCGGCTCAAAGTGACCGAGGGCCCGACACGCTTGCTGAGGGCCCTCCTCCCAAAGCCTGTCAGTCTGTGCTGGTCCCTGAAGGCTGGCAAGAGAGCGGCCCTGGGGGTGACCCACAGCACAGCTCTGCAGAGCTCCGTGCCAAAGGTCTGACAGGACACCTGGCGTCGAGGGACACTCAGTCTGGCAGAGGAGAGACGGGCAATTCCAGAAGTTCTTGGGTATGAAACTGGCTGCTAATTTCCCCACTAAAAATGCAATAACATAATAGACAAATTTAGGCGGTCTCTTCGGGCACTTCACTATGCTATACATACAGGCTGAGAGTGATGTGAAAGGTGGTTTCCTGGGAAAGAGACATCCCACTCTACCTCCTCCTGCTCCTTCACCAGTGCAGGCCTTCGGGGGAGCAATTTTCCACAGAAGGAGCAAACAGGAACATGAACAAATCTTGCACCGAGAGTCTCTGTGGGCATTGTTAGGGCGGTAAATGCTGGGGTCAGTAAGGCCTCGCCAGAATCCCCACGGTGGCACTGGACACTGTGTGAGCCTGGGCACTCCACGGACCTGCCCGGGATTAGGTTTCAAATCTGTCAGATGGGATCGATGTAGGACCTCCTGCCTCTGCCCCATGGACCAACCTGAGGGGGACCTGAGCCGACCCTTGGAAACAAATAAGGTGGAGGGAGCAACACGTGGGTGCCAGGGCTCGGGGCGCTGGGGCGGGGATGGCAAGGGCCAGGGACACTCGCTGACGTTGCTGTTTGCGGAGCACTGTGCCCTGGCCCTGGAATGAGCCTCGCCTTCATTCATCACAGCCATCCCCGTTTCTCAGATTGGAAAACCAAGGCTGGAAGCAGTCAGGTGACTTCCGCCGGGCCTCGAGGGGCAGGTTGGCTGTGTCTAACCACCTTGCTGTGCTGAGGGACGGGGCTGCATCCACATCCCAGACTGTTGGCCAGAGTCACAACCCCGTCGCGGAGCCGTGAGGAAACCACTCACATTGGATCTGCTGGGCTGGCTGTTCCCCCGGCCTGGCGGGCTTTTGCAGGTGTTCGTGGGGCCAGCTGCTGCTCTGCCTGCAGGGGAATGCAGGTCCCCTCCTGAGCACCCCGTGGACAGGAGTCTGCTGCCCGTCCCCGTCACCCGTCTGTCCACCTATCTGTGCGTGTTCGCCTGTCCTGACCCTGCAGGACGACTCCGCAGGACACGGAACCCTAACAGCCGTGCTCACCTGCGCTCATCCCGGGCCCAGCCGTGTGCCTGGCCCTCAGCAGGTGCTCAGTAATGGTGCATAGAATAAACCCTGGTGCCGCGGAAGCAGAGCAGGGGCCCTGTTCCAGTCGGACACGGGCCTTCCAGTGTAAATCGAAATCTAGCAGTAGGCAGAGCTTGGCTTCCAGCACCTTCCATTCTTCATTCCAATTTAAAAACTGCACTCCTTGGAGCTGCCCGCAGTGTGCTGGGCCATGGGAATGTGAAGAGCTTGTCTGCCTCCCTCATGACAGGTCCTGGCTGGTTCTGGCTCTTGCCCTCCCTGGACAGGGGCTGCTCAGCGTCCTGGGGCATTCTGCTGGGCCCTGCGAGGAGTCACAGAACGGGCTGTCTTTGTATCTCCTGTCTGCTTCTCAGGACTGAACGCTGGGTCATGACAAGAAGAAGCATCCAGGAAGCCCCTGCTCCTGCCACGGATGCCAGGCCCACAGCCTCTTGGCTCTCGCTTTGTTTTGAAATCGCCCACGGCCCCTGCTCAGGGAGAGGGACAGGAGGGACAAGGAGCAATTTGGTGTGTGTGAATTATTCAGAGCAGCTGAGATGAAATGGAGATTTGCGGCAACGTGTGTAGACACCGAGAGCCAGAAAATAGATCCCGACTCGAAAGAATTTCAAAAGCTCATCTCGAAAACAAATTAGCAGTGAGTTACAGAAAACATTATTTGATTAAATGCAGCCCGTCGTTTCAAGAATAATACTCGTACATTGTTCTTTTGCAAATAGGTTTACTCTGCGCTGCTTGGCAGGCTTCTCAGTACCGTCTGTGACGCCCACCTCCTCGCCACCCCGCTTGACCACGTGACTCCAGGAGGGCAGCCGCCCTGCAGACCTCGTCACCTTCTGGTCCCCAGTCCCTCAGACAGCGCCGGCAGCCAATTGCTGTGGAATGGACTAAGTCGTATTTCCAGTTTTCTTGCATGAGCATCTCATATTCACCCCAATCCCAGCCCCAGACCCCAGAAAAGCCTGGGCCGTGGCCCCCACCTGCCCAATCAGGCCCCCGCTCCAAGGTGCATTACTGGAACCATGCACACCCATCATTGTACAACCATCCTGAGGCTGGTGCTGCTGGCTTGGGGTCTGTAGCCCCTTGAAGCCGTCCCCAAACACACCGCTTGAAGGCTCGTGTTTGCTCTGGATGCACACTGCCTGCAGGAAATGTGGCCACAGAGCTGTGACACAGAGATCAAAACTGTCATATAACAAGCACAGGCAAGGCCTCAGGGGTCTGGAACTTGCCACTGCAAGCAGGCCGGGTGGCAGGGGACTCGGGACGTGGACAGTGGTGCGGCTTGTCAAGGCAGCCCAGAGACAGCATGCGCCCCGTGACGGGGAAAATCTTTCCGAGACTCCTCAGCACACGAGTGCAAGAGATGAAGGACGGGAGCGGCATGAGTGGGCCGGGGTCGCCTACCTCGGCCAGGACCACCGAGCCTGGGGTGGGGGGTCCGTGCCTCCTTCAACCTGGCTTTTCCTTCTGGGCAACTGGAACATGTCGCTCAGGGACCTAAGGCCCTTTTACTCTGACATTCTGAGTCCCATTCACGGAAGGCCCCAGGCCGGAGCCGTGGGGAACACAGACCTCCAAACCCAGCCCAGGGACAAATGAGCTCCTGGCCATGGAAATGGCCAGAGGACACAGAGATTCTACGGCAGCCGTGACAGGCTAATGGACTGGTTGGTCAGAGCCACAAGCGTCTGCTCTTCACACCGTTAACCAGATAACTGTGCATTCACCATCTCCTGTGTCAGGCTCTGGGAACACAGAGGTGACGCAGACAGCAGGGCCTCCTCCCCGGGACCTAACACGTGGCAGGGGGAGTTAGGAACGAGGAAGGTAGTTGACAGTATCAGAAACGCCAGGGAAGCTCAGGTGCAGGAAGAGGGGACGGTTTCAGGAGAAACATCCTCAGGATGTTGAGAGGGGACGGCCCCGGGGAAAGCCGGCCTCAGGGAGGAGCAGGGTGCGTGCCTGGGACTCGCAGGGGGCAGGCAGGTGTGGGAGGTGGCGCTCGTGGAGTGGGAGGGGCGCCTTCCATCTGCTCCCACTTTCTCAGTGAAGTACAAGTCAAGGTCAAGATAGGGTGAGGGGACTGGGTCGGGGTGTAGGGAGATTTTGGAGGGAGGAGGTGTAAGGGCGTTGGTTTGAAGGGTGGGGAAGAGATGCCCTAGGGCTGCATGGGGGTCTGGCCAGCAGTGCTGGGCACCCATGTGAGATCTGTGGCCGGGATTAATAGGAGACTCAGCAGCGGCCAGGCGCACTGTCCCCAGGAATGGTCGGCTGTTCACACAGGCAGATTGCTGGGGGGTCCCAGAGATCAGATGTCAGAGAAATTGTGCTGGGTGAGGGGGAGTGGCGGGCACTGCCACGTGGGCCATGGAAACCCAGCAGGGGGAGGCAGAGGTGAGGGGCCAGCAGGTGTTAATGGTGGGAACGTGGCTGCACTGAAGCATGTGAGGTCTGGACACAGCCTGGAAGACTAAGTCAGGTGAGCTGGAGAGAGAGGGCTCAGAACCAGGATTCAGGAGGAGCAGCTGCCACCAGGAGTGACAGGATCAAGGACGTGACCCATAGGGAGGGTGGCCCAAATGGGGGCAAGCGGATCACTGTGGCTGAGGAGCTGAGAGGCCACAGTGGGATCAGGATGCTTGACAGGGCCATGGGTGAGGGAGCTGACCAGCTGGTGCTGTGACAGGTGCCTCAGAGGAGGTGACTTCAGAGTTGGGGCTTTACAGAAGGGGGTTGACAGCGTGGAGAAAGGAGGACCCACACAGGTGGTGGGGAAAAATAGGTTCCACTTGAAAGGCTGCAGGGATCGAGGTCCCACCTGGGACAGCCAGGTGTCCAAGCAGGAGGGTAGAGAAGGTCCAGGGAGGGCAGGGAGGTCTGTGGATGGCAGACTTGGGCAGAGGAGCTTCGCAGCAGGATGCAGGGAGAGCAGGGGGTCCACAGACAGCGGACTTAGGTGGAGGGGCTTTGCTGTGGGATGTGGGGAGCAGTGTGTGCATGGGCAAAGCTCTCGTGCAGACCCGAGGCGGAGCAGGTGGGGATGGGGTATGCGGTGTGATGAGCTGGGGTGGGGGGACACGAGCCACAGGCCCATCTGCCCAGTCTGGGCATAAGTAGCTCTGCCCCCTGCCTCTCCTGGTGGTGTGCAGGTGAAGGGGCAGGAGCAGGTGACATGGTAGGGACCTCTTCTCTCTGAGAGTGGTGTGACCAAGCTGCCGCAGGCTGGAGCAGGAGGACAGGAGCTGCTCCCCCTTCCCGGTGCTGGCACAGTGCATGGTCTGCTGGAAGGCGAGGGGATGACGGGCAGGCCCAGCCATGCCTGGACCACCTCCCCACACACCGCTCTGCCTGCTGCGCCCCTCAATGGCTGGGCTTAGCTTAGGAAGATGAACTGCATCTTCAACTCACTCGCCATCTGTCCATTCCCTCCCTCACCTATCCGACGTGTCTTCAGAGTGTGGCGTGTGCCAGGGTGCACAGAGCCTGTGGACCAGGAACTTGGTTTAGTCTCGGACACACATCCACACGCCACACAGCCGTGTACATGCATGCATGCTCACACACAACTATCATAGAAGCATAAAGCAACCAGTCTTCGCGAGAAGTGCAGAAAGAGTGGCAGGAGCCAGAATGGAAGAGCCCCACCCCCACATGCAACACCAGAAAGGCTTCCTGGAGGAGGCAGCGTCTCCTGCAAGGAAGGGTGCATTCAGGATGATCGGTACCGCCTGGGAAGAGATGCTGAGAGGAAAGGCTATTGTCTGGCAGCAAAGGGCTCACATAAGTGCGGCTTCCTGAATCAGGACCTTTCCTTCACTCCCTTGTTTAGAGGATGGGGGACCAGCCGGG
>NW_007738263.1:23363-26493 GCF_000696425.1 Galeopterus variegatus | reverse complement strand
TGGGTTTTCTAGAAGGCACCTGCTGTGGAAAAGGCAAAGGCTGACAGCCCGGGTTGGTCCCAAGCCTCAGTGTCCGGGGAGATTGCCACCTCTGCCGGGGAAGCAGCAGGGCCTGGTGGTGGCCTTCCACCTTCAGTCACAGCCACCCACCTTCCAGACACGCGCCACTTCCAGGGACCACCTGTGCTGCCATTTACTCAAAAGTTTTAGAAAGACAGCCCACTTTGTAGCCTCAGTATCTCTGACCCCATGGTTTGATGGGTAGGCTATAGTTTTTCAGACATTTTTTCAGATACTTTACAATGAATGTCAGCAGATTAATAATGCTCCCTGGTCTCCTCCTCTCCTCTCTCTTCCATGTAGTGCAGCAGGAATCCAGGCATCTCCATCTGCAGCCTCCAGGCTCTTCCCAGAGGGGGAAGGCTCTGTCCGCGTTCCGTTGGCTGGAGTTGTCAGTGACCCTGGCCTGATTGCAAGGGGGGCTGGGAGATGTGGTTTCCTGGACACTGAGGAAGCAAGACATGGGAAATGACATGCCACAGTTATTAAAATAAGAAACATACCTCTGCGTACTTTGGGCCATACCTGGGAGACACTGGCTTTGGCCTCAGAGAGGTCAGGTGTAGTGCTGGGTGACCTTGGGAAGGTGACGTACCCTCTCTGAGCTCCAGTCTTTGTTAACCAAATAGAGAGGCTCGCCTAGATCTGCAGGAAGGCTCGCCTAGGTCTGCAGGGCTGCAAGGATCAGATCGCTGCCTGACGTGGCGCCCAGCCTTCCTCGGAGCCCGCCTTCAGATCGTTTCTTGCTCATGCCTGCAGCAATGTGTGCTGCTCACACGAGCACTGTGGCCCTGCCAGGCCGCCGTCCCTTAATTGCTTCATAAAAGGAGGGGGCCAGCTGGGGCTAGTTCCAACTCGGCACCTATAAAGTGGATAAAGGGGTAAACACTTTGTCCAGTGAGCAAGTGACTTTCTTGCAGCACAAGCCAGCCTGTTGTGGGGCCGTCTGCGGTGACAGCGTCCTCACCGGCCGCTGCCATGGACCCCATTACACTCATGCCTGTGACTAGCTGCCACCAAGTACCACCTCATCCAGAGCTTTAAGCATCTGGACCCCAACCAGAGGGCAGTGGGCACCTCGGGGCCTCTGGGCAGAGGAGAGGTCACGCTGGCCTTTTTAAGAAGTCAGGTCCGGGGCTGACAGGGAGTGACTGTGAAACGGGCTCCCTGGGATCATCGCTCCCGTTTCCACCCCAGAAAACCAAAATTAAGTGACTCGTTACATGCAAACTGGAACAGCCTGAGCCAGAGCCAGAGGTGGGGTCTTCCCTCTGGGCCAACTGAGAAGGTGGGGAGCAGGCCTGCGGCTGGCGTGGAGCAGATCACGCCGGGGACCCACAGCAGCATCCAGACCCAAGCCGAGTGGACAAACAGCAAACAGCGGTTTCTCAGGAAACCAAACCAGGGCAAAGGAGGGAGGGGGTGGGGAAGGGGAGGGGCGGAAGGGGCGCGGCCCTGACCTGGACAGTGCCAAGCCGGGCCCTGACGGAGGACCCCAACCAGACAGCCAGGTGAACGGAGCAGGGGGGGTGGGCTGGGCGCGCCCCGGGGGTCTGACTAGGGCAGCACTGAGCCGGCTCCTGTCGCTGTGCGCTGTGTCCTTCATCACGGCTTTAGCTGTGCTGCAATCTGTAGCCTGTTCCGGAGCATCTGGCCATATTATTTAGTTGCTTAATGATGGCGGGAGAAGCAGGGCGTAATCACCCATGTTAACATGTAATTTATTCTACATCCATAATTATGTTTTGCAGCCAGTAATGAAAGAACGTCGCACTCCAGTTCATCTGGCGGCAGCTGGTGGTGGCAGCTTAATGAGATCAGCCCCTCCGAGGAGCCTCGGCTGGGTGGGTCTCACTCAAGGGCTCCACGGGGCTGTTCTCGGGAGGGATCTGGGGCAGTGGGGGTCAGGCTGGGTCACACACGGGCCTGTGACTCTGTGGTAGGCAGAATAATAGCGCCCCAGAGATGTCCACGTCCTAATCCCTGGAATCTGAATATGCCACCTTACATGTCAAAAGAGACTTTGCAGAAGTGATGAAATCACGGACTTGGAGTGAGAAGATTGTGTTGGGTTATCTGGGCGGCCCAAGGTCCTCACAAGAGCCCATGCAGAGTCAGGAGGATGGGTGTCAGATGCAAGATGTGAGGACAGAGACGGAGGCCCGAGAGGAAGGGGCCACAAGCCAAGGAGTGCGAGTGGCCTTGAGAAGCTGGAAAGAAAGGAAGAGCTGTTCCCTAGAGCCTCCAGAAGGAGCAGCCTGCTGACACCTTGATTTCAGACATCCGCCCTCCAGAAGTGTAGGGGAATAACGGTGTTGTTTTAAGCCCCGAGCTGTGTAACGTGTAATTCGCAGCCACAGGGAGTATAGGCAGGCGTCCTCTGGGCAGCGCCAGTGCCCACCCACTGTCCACTGGGGCCTGGTGGCAGGCTGCAAAGGAGTGGAGGGAAGGGGAGAGAAGTAGGAATGGGGGGTTCTGTCCAGAGACACAGAAACGCCGCGGCACAGACACCTGCCTTTGGCTCCTCCCCAAAGGAGGGAAGCTTGGGCTCCCAGAGCCACACCCACTTCCTCCAGGTGGGCGGGAAGAGTGGGTGGTTTCCCTGTGCAGGGGAGGGGCAGCGGGAGGGGACATGGGGGCAGGTCCAGCTCTTGAAGTCTCCCTCATCATCCTGCCAAACCTCGGGCCACATCAGCCTAAACAACCCATGCCAGGGCCTGGTGGAGTTTGTTGGCTGCTGAGTCCAGGGGCTGGTGGTAGTGGACAGGTGGACCCACAGTGTGTGAACGGCTTCTCCCCACGTGCCCCCAGAGCCCCTCCACCTCTGAGTCACAGCGTGTCATCTCACCGAAGTGCTTGGCTTCCTGCTGAGATCCACGGGTTGGGGGAGCACTGGGCTGCCCAGTCCCCAGCGAAAGGCCTGGCACAGAGGGGGAGGGGAGGGGGGAGCAACAGAGGAGGAGCTGGGAGGGGGGGAAAGATGGAGGAAGGGGGAGAAGGGGGAGAAGGGAGGAAGGAGGTGGGGGGAGGGAGGCAGCTCATGGCCTCCGACCCCTACCAAGGAGGCAAG
>NW_007738263.1:20559-22867 GCF_000696425.1 Galeopterus variegatus | reverse complement strand
GGGCTGCCCAGTCCCCAGCGAAAGGCCTGGCACAGAGGGGGAGGGGTGGGGAGGGGAGGGGGGAGCAACAGAGGAGGAGCTGGGAGGGGGGGAAAGATGGAGGAAGGGGGAGAAGGGGGAGAAGGGAGGAAGGAGGTGGGGGGAGGGAGGCAGCTCATGGCCTCCGACCCCTACCAAGGAGGCAAGTCCAGAGTCCTCCATGACTCAGAGACCTCAGCCACCTGCAGATGACCAGGTGCAGCTGCAAGGGCCTCGGTGACTCTTTGGTGAAGCCCCAGTGAGGACAGGGCAGACGGCTGCCCTTGACATCCCGGATGGCCCAGGCAGAGCTCCCCAGGGCTCTCAGTCCTGAGATGAGATCGATGGATAGCGTGAGCATGACGACCTTGTTTTTAACTCCAGCAGCTGGGGACTGAGGCTCCCACTGGAGGCATGGAGGGAGGGAGGAGGCAGGAGAAATAGGGAGGGGACCTCAGGCCATCTGTGACCAGGCCCCAGAAGGAGCCAGACCAGGGCAAAGTCTGTGGACAGCGACCTGCCCTCACCCTGCCTGCTGGGGAGCCAGAGGGTGCTGGAAATTACCCTCTAATTCCTTTTCCAACCCCACAATCTAATTTCCTGAAAGATTGGGCTAAAAGGTACCTGGGGGGTTAGGGACAAATTTAGACCTCCTCGGAAAGTGCTGAGTCACGCTTCACCAGCTTGGAAAACAGAGAGCTAATTAAGGTCCTGTCGGGGAGGAAGAGGCCAGTGCAGGGGAGGCAGTGGAAAAAACCTTCCGTGACTTCTCCATGGCCCTATCTGAAGGCCCTGCTCAGGGGACAGAACCTCCTATTCAGTTTTGGGGTGGGGGGATCATGTACGACTTAGGTCGACTCCTCAGGCAGGTGCAGGGGCCCGGTGTGGAATCCTTTCCTGAGTGTGTCTCTGCAAGGAGGAGGCAAGACCTCTGCGTCCCCAGCAAGCCCTCAGCCTCATTCCTGCCCTGCTGTCTTCCCCACTCTGCTGAGCCTCAGGCCTCTGCTCAGGCCGTTCCCTCTGCTGGGAAGGCTTTCTGCACTCCAGGCCGCCCACCTGCTCCTCATCCTCCAGGTGTCAGGTGAGCCTCTCTCCAGGAGGATTGGACTTGGTGGGGCCAGCCCAGGGATAGGCTGGCAGCCCAGCTACCAGGACCCAGGACTCAGCTTTCCAGCTTCCGCTCTGCCATCCCTAGGGTGTGGCCTTGTCTTCATGACTCAGGATGGTGACTAGAGCTCAAGCCATCCCATCTCCGTTGCAGGCAGCAGGATGAGAGGGGGACAAAGAAGAAAGGGGCCACAGGATACCCACCCACTGCCTTTTAGGAATGCTTCCCAGAGTCTTATGACACTCCCCTCATCCCACTGGTCAATACCAAGTCACATGACTGCATGTTACTGCAAGGGAGGCTGGGAAATGTAGTCTTTATCCTGGGTGTCATGATCCCAGCCAGAAAAAACCAGGGATTCTGTAACTGGGGAGGAAGAGGAGGATGGGGGTGAGCAGCTGTCTGCCTAGGCTTCCCAGTCCCCGTCACATGGCCCCAGCACGGGCTGCCCCTTCGTGGCACTCATCATGCCTGTAATTGTATGTTGCAGTCTCTCTTGTTGACCTCATCTGTCCCACTCGCAGGCTCCTGGCCCGGGGTCCAGCATGCAGCAGAGGCTCAGTATGTGTTTGTCAAATGCAACTGAGATAGGGCCCGGCCCACATCATGACTGTGTGATGGCCAGAACCCGAGATGACCCTGGCAGGAGGCACCAGGCTGCACTTCACTCCCAGGCCTGTCTCCCATGAGTCCGGGCAGGCGGCTGTCTGTGTCTGCTCTGTCTGACATGCAGGCTCCACCCGGAGCTGATTGGCCTCTCACTGCTGAAACGTCCTTTCTGTGCTCGGCTGCTCTGTGGGGCCATGGGGCTTCCCGTCTGGACAGGAGGCCGCAGTGTGATCCCTTGTGCCGTCCACACCACTCATCACAAAAACATAGTGGTTAGGGGTGGGATGAGTAACTTTGCAGTGTCAGGGACCCTGTAGACTGGGAACCCTCAGGTCAGGGCCTGGCCAAACCTCTCACCTGCTGTGTGACTCTGGGCCTCAGTTTCCCCCTCTAAAACTGGAGACTGTGGCCAGGTTGCACTTCTTGGGCTTTTCCACCAAAGCCCCTAATGGTAGGGGAGGCTGCATCTGCCCAGAAATGTGCCCTGAAGTGGCCATCCCTGGGCTCAGGTGTGCTTTTTGAAACCTCACTTGTTGTCTCGAGATGTCGGTGGTGTATGCCCTAGTCTAGTCC
>NW_007738263.1:0-19559 GCF_000696425.1 Galeopterus variegatus | reverse complement strand
GTGTTGCTCCCGCGCCTCGCTCAGCCAGTGAGCGGGAACCGGTCTGTATGTGGGATCCGAACCCTCGGCGGGAGCGCCACCGCATTCCCAAGCGGCGCACTGTAGCAGTGCGCCACCGGGCCAGCCCCAGGTGTGCTTTTTTTTGAAACCTCATTTGTTGTCTCGAGATGTTGGTGGTGTATGCTCTAGTCTGGTCCACAGTAGGTCTGTATCTGTTTTAGCAGCAACACAGTGTTTCCACCTCCTCCCCTGCAGATCCCTGAGTAAGATGGACATCGTTGGACAGTGTGCAGTGTTTATCGTTGGCACAGGCTGCCCAGTGCTGAGTACTCTTGCCCCAGTCTGAGACGCACAGCTTGCATTATTGCCAAGGGCCTTCTGGCATCAGGCAATGTGGGAACTGAAACATGGGAGGGAGTGAGGACAGAATGCAGTGTGTGTGTGTTTCATGTGTACGTGCATGGTACATATGTGTCCGTGTGCATGTGTGCATCTGTGTATGTGTGCACACGTGTATCTCTGTATGCATGTGTGTGATGTGTGCATGCATGTGAATCCATGTGCACACGCATGTGTGTACATGTGTGTGTGTGTCCATGCATGTGTGCACGTGTGTGCACGTGTGTGTGTCTGTGCAAGTGTGTGTGCACTTGCTCCTGTATTCCCCCAGTAGTGGTGTGTTTTCTACTTGAACATGGAGTTGCATCTGTGGCTCATGGTGTTTGCATCCCTGTGGCACTCTGGGCCCTCAGCATGCTCCTGAAGGGAAGAGGTTGCTTTGCAGATGAGTGGACAGAGGCCGTGGTGACGGGCCTCCCTTGTGGTCACGGGCTGGGCACCCACAAGATCAAGACGAGAACCGGGTCTCCCGTGCCTGGGGCAGGCATCTCATCACCCACCCTGCCTCACCAGGGAGCCCTTTCCGTGCCCGCGAGCCCTAGAGGTCAGGCAGGGCTTATGACAGCCTTGGGCAGGCCCAGCAAGAGAGCAGGGGAAGGAGGGGCACCACTCCCCCCATTCTCCTCCACGCTTCCGGATCTTTCTATGAATCATCCTTTTACGTCAGGAAGTGCTTTAGAAGCCTGGTGGCAGTTCCCAGCGAGCTTCGCGTTGTTAGCGGTGGGAAGGGTGTGAAGCGTCGGCTGCTGTCGGGCTTCAGAGCAGGGCCAAGAGCTGCAGAGGGTCAGCCCCGCCCCACCGTGCGCTCCCCAGCCCCGTGCCCGCGCTCGCCCAGCATGGCCAGGGCAACAGAAGGCAGCACGTGGGAGCATCCCTCTCGTCACCCAGAGTAGCTTACCTCCAGAACAGATGAGTCCCACAAAGGGCACTTCTCAGAGGCCGAGTGACAGCCACAAGCCGGGGGCCTCCAGGCAGGGAAAGAGCCTTCGCATCCATTGTCCTGCATGTCCTCACCTCCCTGGTCGCATCTCCTGGAAGGGAGACACCGAGGCACTGAGATGCTGCCAAGGGATGGAGTGTCTCTCTCCCTGGAGGGGTTCTGTGTGCCTCCCACCCACCTTGTGCTGCCTGGGGACCCCCTTCACCGACTCAGCACCCACGGGCTTCCTCTCACCACCTGCCTCTGCAGCCTGGAAGCGCAGGCCTCCTGGGCACCATCTGCATCCCACACCACAGCTGCCTCCTCGCCATGCCCCGGCCTGGCCCTCACTCCCCCACCGTGTGCATTGCCTCTTCCTCCTGCCTTTGCTCAGGCTGGTGCCCCTGCCCAGAATGCCCTGCCCTGCCCTGGCTTCCCTGTCAGTCCCCATCTAACTCACCCTCCAGGCCCAGCTGGAGCCAGCTCAACAATGCAAATCAACTGTGTAATGCTGGTGTTGGTGAAGGGGTCTGAGATGAAGAGAGCTTGGTCCCCGGCTCCCATGAGCTCCTGGTCTGCAGCATGGAGCCAGAAAAGTGACTAATGGGTTCAGGGCCAGTGATCAAGGCACCCACAGAAGCACGTGTGCCCCCCTTGACCCCCTCACCATGGTCCTGGGCCATGCTTTTCTCACTTGTGATCATTTCATCACCTTATCTCCTTCTCTCACCAGAATCAGCAGTACCAGCTCCGCATTGGTCATTGATATGTCCCAACACTTGTGGTATGTCTGCTCAGGACTCAAAATATTCATTCACTGAAATGATGAATGAATGGGTGGGTGGATGGATAGATGGATGGATGGATTGATGAGTGGATGAATGGATGTGTGTGAGGGTGGACGGGTGGACGAATGGGTAGGTAAATAAATGGATGGATGGATGGATGGATGGATGGATGGATGGATGGATGGGTGGATGAATGGATGTGTGGGAGGGTGGACAGGTGGACGAATGGGTAGGTAAATAAATGGATGGATGGATGGATGGATGGGTGCATCAGTGCATGGACTGATGAATGGATGGATGGATGAATGGACAGATTGATGGATGGATGGATGGGTGAGTAGATAGATGGATGGATGGATTGATGGGTGGATGAATGGATGTGTGTGAGGGTGGATGGGTGGACGAATGGGTAGGTAAATAAATGGATGGATGGATGGATGGGTGCATGGATTGATGAATGGATGGATGGATGGGTGCATGGATTGATGAATGGATGGATGGATGAATGGACAGATTGATGGATGGATGGATGGATGGGTGCGTGGATAGATGGATGGATAAATGGACGGATGGATGGATGCACAGATTGATAATGTCCCCAACCATGGGCTGGTCCGGGGGGCCTTCCCTGAGGATGACCCTGCTTTTCTAAACCGAGAACCACCCTCTTGACGTCTGTACGTGGATGTCTAAAGAAATGTCCCCTCAGCATGTCCAGACATGACCCCCAAGGTCCCATGCCCGACACTCCACACCTTCCTGCTCACTACACGCCACCTCCCCCTCCAGCTGCTCAGACCAGAACCCAGGAGGTGCTGTCAGCTCCGCTCTCCTCTCCCCAGCACCCACCCCAACACGATGCACATTCCAGATCCGTCTAGATCCATCCAGATCCCTCCACCTGCATTAGTTCCTCCTTCATCTAAACCACCTTCATCTTCTGAACTTGAAGCAAGTGCCTCCCGGCAGGTCCCGTCTCCCCTCCCGGCCGCCCGTCGTCTGTTCTGCACCATCTGCAACTGCACACGTTGGCGCCCCTCCCTGCCACCCACTGGGCTTGACGCCCCGCGGCCACCGTCCCAGCCACTGTTCCGAGTGCACCTGAGGCCGCTCTGCCTCGCCCTCACGCTCCTGCCTGCCCCCTCTGGCTTTTTGTCCATCAAAGCTCCTTCCTGCCGTAAGGTTTTGAGCTGGAGGCTCCTCTGCCTGGAAGGCCCTTTCCAGATCTCTGAGGGGCACTCACCCACCCACCTTGGAATATGTGCTGTGAGGCCCCCTTCCACAAGAAATGCACTTACAGGCCACTCGTGCAGAAAAGGGCAGTTGATTCACTCCAGCTGGCCAGCGACTGTCTCCCAAGGAGCAACCAAGGAAGAGCGGCATTGGGCCTTGGTCTTGTGGGGTTTTTAAAGGCAAAAACCACATCCCGTTGGCACACGGGTTTGTCCAGGTGCACAGAGCAAGCTGGGGAGCTGGGTCACAGAGGCCGAGAACGAGCCGCTAAGAGCAGCCAAGCGTACAAGTTTTCATGGTGGATGTTCCCATGTGATAGTTCACTGTGTGTGGTTCCTGTTTCTATGCAATTGTTTTTTGTTTCTCTAAGAAGGTCGACAGTTTCTCATGCAGAAGGGGGGTAGTCTGCAGGTCAGACGGGGTCAAATGGAGTTACGTAGGTTAAGCAAGCAATTCCACAGAAGCAGATAGCGTACGTTACGAGGGTGTGGGGAGCTCTCTTTCCTATGAGCATCACAAGGGAGAGTCCATGATGGCCCACTGCTGGGGCCAGACCGTCTGCCCTACCACCAGTCCTTGGTAAACTGTGATATCATTGACTGTCACCTGAGATGGCACAGCCAGGAGATGGCAGGGTTGTGGGGCCCCAGACTCCACACACCTTCCTGATCCCCCTGGCACAGGCCTTTCTCTCCTCCGCTTCCTAGAATTCTTCCTGAGCTCTGATTTCATCTTGCTACCCCCAGGCCAGCATTTTCAACCTACAGAGACCAGAGATGCCCAAAAAGGCAAACCATGAAGGTGCACCTCTCAGGCCCCCCAGAGCTCTGGGCAGCCCCTCGCCTCTCACTGCAGACGGTCTCTAGGGCTCGGGGAAGCTCCTGAGAGTCACCCACAATTTTGTGGATGGGTGTGTGTTAGTTTCCTGTGGCTGCTGTAACCAATTGTTACAAACTTGGTGCTTTTTTCCTTCCCATTTTCTAGCATTTCTGAGGAGTTCAGCGCCCCCCACCTTCAAGAGCCCGTCCAGCCTGTGGCAGGTGGACGCTCCTGCTTTGAGGTTTGCTCCGTGCAATCTTAAGTGAGGTGCAGTTGGACAGCACGGTCCCTGCAGGGCCCCCACCCCAGGCAAATCGAGGTCGCTGCCACATGGGGTGTTTACAGACTGCACTGGGCCTCAGTCACCGGCAGGTGCACGGACCTCCCTCGTCCGCCTAGCCCAGCGTGGCCCCATCAGACAGCACAGGGGAGCACAGAGGTGAGGCATCCTCTGGACTTCCTGTGACTGTGTGCAGACGCCCGGTCCTCCACTTTCTCATGCAGAAGGGGGGTAGTCTGCAGGTCAGACGGGGTCAAATGGAGTTACGTAGGTTAAGCAAGCAATTCCACAGAAGCAGATAGCGTACGTTACGAGGGTGTGGGGAGCTCTCTTTCCTATGAGCATCACAAGGGAGAGTCCATGATGGCCCACTGCTGGGGCCAGACCGTCTGCCCTACCACCAGTCCTTGGTAAACTGTGATATCATTGACTGTCACCTGAGATGGCACAGCCAGGAGATGGCAGGGTTGTGGGGCCCCAGACTCCACACACCTTCCTGATCCCCCTGGCACAGGCCTTTCTCTCCTCCGCTTCCTAGAATTCTTCCTGAGCTCTGATTTCATCTTGCTACCCCCAGGCCAGCATTTTCAACCTACAGAGACCAGAGATGCCCAAAAAGGCAAACCATGAAGGTGCACCTCTCAGGCCCCCCAGAGCTCTGGGCAGCCCCTCGCCTCTCACTGCAGACGGTCTCTAGGGCTCGGGGAAGCTCCTGAGAGTCACCCACAATTTTGTGGATGGGTGTGTGTTAGTTTCCTGTGGCTGCTGTAACCAATTGTTACAAACTTGGTGCTTTTTTCCTTCCCATTTTCTAGCATTTCTGAGGAGTTCAGCGCCCCCCACCTTCAAGAGCCCGTCCAGCCTGTGGCAGGTGGACGCTCCTGCTTTGAGGTTTGCTCCGTGCAATCTTAAGTGAGGTGCAGTTGGACAGCACGGTCCCTGCAGGGCCCCCACCCCAGGCAAATCGAGGTCGCTGCCACATGGGGTGTTTACAGACTGCACTGGGCCTCAGTCACCGGCAGGTGCACGGACCTCCCTCGTCCGCCTAGCCCAGCGTGGCCCCATCAGACAGCACAGGGGAGCACAGAGGTGAGGCATCCTCTGGACTTCCTGTGACTGTGTGCAGACGCCCGGTCCTCCACTGTGGAAACTGCAGGCAGACCATGGAACACAGAGACACATCGGCACCCAGAGGTGACAAGCAGCAGGCAGAGCCCCTTCCTCGAGCCAGTGGCTCATTCTGGCAACGGGCCACTAGGAAGCGGCCCAGGCGTCCCCTCAGATCTGACTCATCATAATTTAACAGAAGTTCAGGACGGAGGAGGAGGCTTCCTCGAGCCAGTGGCTCATTCTGGCAACGGGCCACTAGGAAGCGGCCCAGGCGTCCCCTCGGATCTGACTCATCATAATTTAACAGAAGTTCAGGACGGAGGAGGAGGCGAGTGAGCGACCCACTTCTGCTGGCTGATGGGCACTGGCGCTGGCAGGGACACTATGGCAACCAGACGCGGGGCTTAATGACGTCAGCCCTCGGAGCTTCCTCTCAGAGACTAATGGGGACAGACACTCTCAACTCTCACAGGCAGAGAGGAGGGAGAGGCACTGGCTCTGTACCTGAGGAGCTGCCATCCACACCGCCCTCCCTGACAGGTGTGCCGCCTGCCTGCTGTGAGCCTGGGACAGAGGGCTGCGTGTCAGGGCTGTGCTGGGCCTCCGAGGGTCCCACGCCAGCTGGCCTGCTGACCATGCGACAGCTGCCGTGTCTGGCCAGGCCAGGCCTGCTACCCAGGTGTTCACCTGCCCACCTGGCCTCTGGCGAGACACTGAGCAAAGCAGGGGGGCTCTGCGTGGCGGGTGACAGAGCAGGCGTTGGGGAAGCCCTGGGAGGGTGGCACGAGAGCAGCAGTGCTGTTGCCGAGAGCCCACCGTCTCGGCCATCCTGAGTGCCCGCCCGGTGGCTGCTGCTGCTCCTGTTCCCCGGAGGAGGGATCAAGGCTTCAGGTTGGGCCAGGGTAGGGACCCTGGGGTAGGGACCAGGTCCCTGGGGTGCAGAGCCTTGCTCTTCCCAAGACTCGGGACCTGATGGACACACATGTTCATGCGCTTGGGGGCTCAAAATGCATTCAGAATGGCCACCGCAACAGCCAAGAGGGTGACATCGACTTCCTCTCAATGTGGCCACGTGATAGCTGCTGGCGAGGGCAGGGCTCTATGTGGGAGTGAGGTAGGCAGTCCCTACTGCGTGCCAGGCACCCATCCAGCTGCGCCAGTGTGGCGTGCACACGTGGAGGGCAGGAGAGGGGAGTCCTCACCCAGGACCAGGGAGGAAGGCGGGGCGGACAAGCCTGCGTGGACACAGCAGCTGTAGGCTGGGGGCTGAGACTGAGAAGGAAAGGAGGTTCTGGGCAGCTGATTGGCTTTTGACCGCAGCCACCTGGATAGCATGGTTGCCATCAGCTGGGGTGGGGGCTGTGGTTGGTGCCGGCGTGGGCTAGAGGGGCACTGGTTTGGTTCTGGATGCACTGCACTGAGACTGAGAAAAAAGGATGGATGAGAAAAGAAGGGGGTCGAGGGCCACACGGTGGGGCACTTGTCATGAAGGGATTGGGGAGAAGAGGGGTGTATGAGTTTCCTGTGGCTGCTGCATCAAACCGCCACAGACTTAGTGGCCTAAAACAGCACAGATTTATCATCTGACACTTCTGTAGGTCAGAAGTTCAGCATGGGTCTCTCTGGGCTACAGTCAAGGTGTGGGCAGGACATCCAGGGGACAGTCCCATTCCGAGTCTCTGCCAGCAGCGGGAGGCCGCACACACTCCTCGGCTCCTGGCCCCTTCCTGCATTTTTGTGCATCCTCCCGTGTCTCTTGGCACCCTTGCCTGGCTCCCATGGCCACATCTCCCGCTGGCTCTCTCCTGCCTCCGTCCTCCATCTAGAGGACCCTGTGATGACATTGGGCCCGCCAGTCTAATCGTGATGATCTTCCTACTCCAAGGTCAGCTGACTGGCAACCTAATTCCAACTGCGACCACAACTCCTGCTGCCATGTGAGCTCGCACATGCACAGGTGCAGGGACGTCTTTGAGGGCTGTTATTCCACCTACTGCAGGTCTTTAGAGACCAGGAGAAGTGCTGAGTCCAGCTGGACCTGCAGGTACAGTGGGAAACACACCGCATTCCAGCCTCCAGGAGCACGAGGGTGCAGGAGATGAAAAGCAGGACACACAGGCGTTGGTGCATGTGCACGGGGATGGCAGGGGCTGGCTCCACAGGAGAGGACAGTGGGCACCTAGGAGGCTGCTGTGAGGGGCCAGCACTTGAGCTCGTGGCCAGGAAGAGGGAGCAGGTGGCCCAGGAGTGGGCACAGCACGGGACTCTTCAGTGTGGAGGAAGTTCTCACTCTGCACAACCGATGGTTACTCAGACTCCACGGGGCCGGGTACGAGATGCATCTCCATGCATTCCTGCCACTCACCTGCCCCATGTCTAGAACTGCCAGGAAGCCCCAGCCTGGAGGAAGACATAAGGGCTTCAATGCAGCAAACCCTGGACCAAGATTCCAGGGACTGTGGGGCCAGCCCTGGCTCTGCCCACACCCGCCACAGCCTCAGCCAAGCCCCTGTTCCCCGCACGGTGTTGCCATGCTTCTCCCATTAAAAGAGGGTCCCCACTAGGGTGGCCCACCCCTTCTTCCAGCTCTAGAGCTGACGCCCCCTTGAATCTCAAAGAGCTTTGAGTAAGTAGATGGAGGGAAGAGCTTTGAGTAAGTAGATGGAGGGAGGAGGAGGAGGGAGAAGGGATGAGGAGGGAGGAGGGAGGAGGAGGGAGGAGGAGGGAGGAGGAGGAGGAGGAGGAGAAAGAAGGAGGAGGAGGAGGAGGAAAAAGGAGGAGGAGGAGGAGGAGGAGGAGGAGGAGAAGAAGAAAAATGCTAGCATTACTAGCATCATAAAGCAAAGTATTAACCATCATGTCGTTCCAAAGTCAGCCTTGCAATGTAGCATCAATAACATGGTCCAAAGCGTTACTGAAAAAACATCCCCTTACAGCTATCTTTAATAGTGCAGGAGTTCCAAGAATCTGAGAAAGGCTACCACGGAACAATCACCTGGGAAGAAGCAGAGGGAGAATGTATTAAGAAGAGAAAAGCAAATGATTGCTTCTCAGATAATAATCGTGACCATCCAATATTCTGAGCAAATGAAAATACAAAGTAGAGAGAAGCACAAATCACATGCACCTCAACGTGCAGAGTGGACTCTTGGTGACAGGTACTACTGAGTCCCTGGGCCAAATGACTTAGCCACTAGGCGTAGGAAGCACAATGCCAAGGGGGGGGAAGGAGGAGGAGGAGGGAGGGGAAGGAGGAAGAGAGGAGGAAGGGAGGAGGAGGAAGAGAGGAGGAAGGGAGGAGGAGGAAGGGAGGAGGAGGGAGGGGGAGGAGGAGGGGGAGGAGAAGAGAGGAGGAAGGGACGAAGAGGAGGAGTAGGAGGGGGAGGCTTTCGGGTGACCCCGGGGGGCTGTGGCCTGGCCCGTGTCATGTGGGCAGACGCTCCATTCTTGCGAGGAGCAGGTGCGGCCCGGGACGCGTGGAGTGCTGCAGGCGCATCGGGAGGCTGCAGCCGGGACCCAGGCTGCCCCAGACGAGGCTCGGGGCCTAAACGCGTCTCCACCGGTGGTGACTGTGCGGGGTGAGAGGGGTGAGCCTCGCTGAAGGCCCGCCGGGGACACTGGAGGCGCCAGCTCTGGGACAGGAGTCCCATTTTTTAAGTCTCCTCTGCCTGTCCCCGAGCACTGCCTTCCTGGAGGGCTCTGCCACCTCCTCTCTGCTCCACTCCAAGTGTTCCCTGGGAGGTTTTCTGTGTCTCTGGCTGCAGTTGCCATCCTCGGGACCTCCAGATCACATGCCCAGCCCGGACCTCTCCCCGGAGCTCTAGAAGTGGCTGGCACCAGCGGTGGAGCTCATCAGCACCTCGGGGCCACTGCGGCCCCTGAGCTCTGCATCTGTCCCCCACGTGCTTCCTTCATGGGACGCCATCCTGTGATAGGCTCTTCCAGGCACGCTGCTGCCCGAGCAGGAGGGGCTGGAGTCGCCCCACCTTCTCTCCCTCCCCCCACGTCTGGCCCTTCCAGCTGCAAACTCAACCTTGAATCCTCCCACCAGGCTGGCCACCACCACGTCCCAACCTCACCATCCCTCATCCAGACAAGAACAGCAGCCCCTGCACTGGGCTCCCTGCTCCGGGCCCCCCTTAAATCCATCCTCTAAAGAGCAGCTAAAGACCTCCCCCCGACACACACACACGCACGCACACATGCACACACACACACACACAGGTCTGGACTTGGGTTCCTGCCTGAGCCTGCTCAGCACCAGACACCTGCCTGGTTGACCTGGGCTCAGACAGGAAGCATCTCTGTCTCCTTCTGCACCTCGGCTTGCTTTTCCCTCTGGCCCGTGGCATCGCTTCAGTGAGCAAAGGACAAAGGCTGGCTCCTCTCTGGGGTCTTGACTTGTGTGCCTCCTCCTCCAGGAAGCTTTCCTTGACTCCTCAACCTATGTAACCGAGATGTCGCACAAGCAGGGTTCATGCAGTGTAACCAGGAAAACAACTTTATTCTTGTCTCTTTTAAAGGGATGATGGTTCCCTTAAAATGCACTCGGTAGGGAAGTCCTACCCTGGATGAACTTGGGCTAGTCTGCAATTTCCTGTCATTCTTAGGTGACAACGAGTCCCACTTTTCCCTACCTTGTCAAAGACACAACCTCGATTCAGAAAGCAGAATGTCTTGTTCCAAGTAAAAATAACACCGACAAACTTTAAATGTTGGTTTAACCTTAAATTAAATTAAATTAAATTGTTAAGCACTGATTTAACTTGAAACGTTTCCCCTCCACCCACTTGGAGGCCGGTCTACCTGTGTGACTGGGGAGGGGCAGTCCTTCCTCCAGTCATCATCCCGCCATCATCTGATTTCTGCCCCCTCGGGCTGGGGTGTAGGGCGGAGGCAGGAAAGTCCCTACTCGCTGGTGCTGTCGTGAGACAGACCAGTCTCTGCACCTGCCACATGTTCAGAGCTGACGCGTTTGTATGTGGCTGCGGCTGTGACCCCATAACCACCTGTGCCGCCTCTCCCAAGACTCGCAGCACCCTTGACAGAGGCTGGGATCCCCCTGAGGACAGGGACCAGCTGAGCACCAGCCACAGGCAGTAAATACCTGTTAAATTAATAAATTAGCCCTCACGTGAAAACATGAGATGCTTTGGGTTCTTCAAAGGCAGAGCTCCCAGGGAAGCTCCAGTCTGCTCTCCATCTGGGTTCCAGGGAGTATTTCCTGAAGTGTGATCACACCCGCTCCAACATGGCTCTGGTGACAGACTCCGGGGCCAGGGCCACAGCTGCCTCATGCAATGGCTCAGGATAATTCACACCCGCTCCCTCCTGCGGCATGGGAGGTGGGCTCGTGTTGGCCTCTGGTCCTCTCCACCTCTCCCTCCGTGGTGGAGCCAAGAAAAAGCACCCTGGGGGCTGCTGAGAGGAGAAGGTGGGGTGTGCCCGGCCCGGTCACCAGTGCGGCCACTGCCATCTCCGGCTCACCCATCACACCTGCCTGTCCCCGGCCCTGGCTCCGCCTGTCCTTTACCCCCGACGCTCCCTCCCGGCAACTCTCCCCTCCAACTCAGATGCAAGCACAACCTTCCCCTCCTCCTGCTGGTGGGTTAGAGAAATGGGCCATAGGCAATGAAACAGGAAATTGGCCTGCAACGATAACAGGCCCAGGCCCGCTGCGTGACACTCAGGGCTGTGATCAGAATTCAGCAAGACCTTCTGTGGCCTGGCACTGCCCAGCCTCTCTCCCACCCCACCCCAGCCCCCTGCAGCCCCTGCCCCCATGTCTGCCCACATGTCCCTCTTCCTGGATGGACCCTTCACCCCCATCAACACCTCCTCTTGTGGCTCCTGCGTCTGTAACTCCAGGTGGAGGGAAAGACTCAGACCCCGAGACAACGAGGGCCCCACCTTGGCTCTGTGGCGCCCAGCTCTGTGGCCCCTTGGGTCGGCTCACTGAGCCGAGCCTCGGCTTCTTGTCAGTGAAAGGGGCTAGTAAGTGGCCCCACAGGGCCATTCTGAGGATGGGAGGTCATGCGTCGACAGCTCAGCAGACAGGGGTGCTCATGACCATGGCCAACCCCCTACTGCAGGAAAGGAGGCATCTGGGTTTCAACCCCAGCCCATCTGCACACTGGCAGGGATGCGGGCAAGACAATCACCAGCCTGAGCCTCAGTCTCCTCGTCAAGTGGAGACACAGAACCAGCCGCTTGGGGCTCTTACGTGGCTTCCACAAGACAAGGGCTGTGACATTTGTAGCTCAGGGCTGAGTGCTGGGAGAGACGCAGAACTGACTGTGGAGGTGACGTTGCCAACCTCTCGGTAGCAGTATGTCCTGAAGTGACTTCAGCTTCATCACCTGCTTCTGTGCACAGGACCTGGGGAGGAGCTAGCATGCTGTCTCTTGCACATGCACACACACGCACACACGTGTACACAAGCACACACGTGCAGGTGAAGAGGGCTTGGGGAGGAGCTGGCCTGTCTCGTGTAGATGTGCACACACGGACACACACATGCACACACGCACACACATGCACACAAGCATACACACATGCAGGTGCAGAGGGCTTGGAGAGGACCTAGTGTTCTGTCTCATATACAGGCACACGCATGTAATATACACACATATGCACACACGTGCAGGTGCAGAGGGCTAGGAGGGGAGCTAGTCTGCTGTCTCATATACCTACATACACGTGTGAGCAAACACACACATGCACACTCATATGTGCACACACAGGGTGCAGAAAGGAGGTGGTTGCTGGCTCCATGGGGCTGTGCTGGGCTGCGCGCTGAGGCCTGTGCCCCAGATGCACTTTGCCAGGGACTGCAGGGATGGCACTTTTCTTTCCAGCCAGTTTAATGATGGTGTTGTTCAGGGCTGAGCTGAGCATTCTCAGTGGGGAAGGGGAGCCATTGAGTGGCCTTTTCCCGGGAAAGGTCAAAGGAAGGCCATGACAGGAGAAGCCCTGGGCTGGGAGTGGGGCCTGGGCTGGGAGCGGGGCCTGGGCTGGGAGCGGGGCCTGGGCTGGGAGCGGGGTCTGGGCTGGGAGCGGGGTCTGGGCAGGGAGCGGGGTCTGGGCAGGGAGCGGGGCCTGGGCAGGGAGTGGGGCCTGGGCTGGGAGCGGGGCCTGGGCAGGGAGCGGGGTCTGGGCTGGGAGCGGGGCCTGGGCAGGGAGCGGGGTCTGGGCTGGGAGCGGGGCCTGGGCAGGGAGCGGGGTCTGGGCTGGGAGCGGGGCCTGGGCAGGGAGCGGGGTCTGGGCTGGGAGCGGGGCCTGGGCAGGGAGCGGGGTCTGGGCTGGGAGCGGGGCCTGGGCAGGGAGCGGGGTCTGGGCTGGGAGCGGGGCCTGGGCAGGGAGCGGGGTCTGGGCTGGGAGCGGGGCCTGGGCAGGGAGCGGGGTCTGGGCTGGGAGCGGGGCCTGGGCAGGGAGCGGGGTCTGGGCTGGGAGCGGGGCCTGGGCAGGGAGCGGGGTCTGGGCTGGGAGCGGGGCCTGGGCAGGGAGCGGGGTCTGGGCTGGGAGCGGGGCCTGGGCAGGGAGCGGGGTCTGGGCTGGGAGCGGGGCCTGGGCAGGGAGCGGGGTCTGGGCTGGGAGCGGGGCCTGGGCAGGGAGCGGGGTCTGGGCTGGGAGCGGGGCCTGGGCAGGGAGCGGGGTCTGGGCTGGGAGCGGGGCCTGGGCAGGGAGCGGGGTCTGGGCTGGGAGCGGGGCCTGGGCAGGGAGCGGGGTCTGGGCTGGGAGCGGGGCCTGGGCAGGGAGCGGGGTCTGGGCTGGGAGCGGGGCCTGGGCAGGGAGCGGGGTCTGGGCTGGGAGCGGGGCCTGGGCAGGGAGCGGGGTCTGGGCTGGGAGCGGGGCCTGGGCAGGGAGCGGGGTCTGGGCTGGGAGCGGGGCCTGGGCAGGGAGCGGGGTCTGGGCTGGGAGCGGGGCCTGGGCAGGGAGCGGGGTCTGGGCTGGGAGCGGGGCCTGGGCAGGGAGCGGGGTCTGGGCTGGGAGCGGGGCCTGGGCAGGGAGCGGGGTCTGGGCTGGGAGCGGGGCCTGGGCAGGGAGCGGGGTCTGGGCTGGGAGCGGGGCCTGGGCAGGGAGCGGGGTCTGGGCTGGGAGCGGGGCCTGGGCAGGGAGCGGGGTCTGGGCTGGGAGCGGGGCCTGGGCAGGGAGCGGGGTCTGGGCTGGGAGCGGGGCCTGGGCAGGGAGCGGGGTCTGGGCTGGGAGCGGGGCCTGGGCAGGGAGCGGGGTCTGGGCTGGGAGCGGGGCCTGGGCAGGGAGCGGGGTCTGGGCTGGGAGCGGGGCCTGGGCAGGGAGCGGGGTCTGGGCTGGGAGCGGGGCCTGGGCAGGGAGCGGGGTCTGGGCTGGGAGCGGGGCCTGGGCAGGGAGCGGGGTCTGGGCTGGGAGCGGGGCCTGGGCAGGGAGCGGGGTCTGGGCTGGGAGCGGGGCCTGGGCAGGGAGCGGGGTCTGGGCTGGGAGCGGGGCCTGGGCAGGGAGCGGGGTCTGGGCTGGGAGCGGGGCCTGGGCTGGGAGCGGGGCCTGGGCAGGGAGCGGGGTCTGGGCTGGGAGCGGGGTCTGGGCAGGGAGCGGGGTCTGGGCTGGGAGCGGGGCCTGGGCTGGGAGCGGGGTCTGGGCTGGGCACTCGTTTTTGTTGCCCACGTGGCGGAGGCTGAGGGGACATCTGGACCACTTTTCCCAAATGTGAAAAGAGATTGGACCAGGTCAGGGGATCTTAAACTGTAGAGCGTGTAGGATTCACCTGGGGAAGAGGGTGGGCCTTGTTAAAATGAGATTCCTGCCTCCTACCTCCAGGGATTTTGATTGGGAGGGTCTGGGTGCAGCCCAGGAATCCGTGTTTCAACAGCCTCCCCAGGTGATTCTGACACAGGTACTTCCAAGTGCAACATACTGATTTTTCTATGAACTCCCAGGTCAAAAACCAAGTCTGCTTTTTTCTGTGATAGGGGCTGGGTTCCCTTGGAGCCCCAGGGTGAGCTGGGTCCCCCGAGGCTGAGCATGGCCATCTCTCCTCCTTCTATCTGTGAGAAGAGGCGGCCGTGCAAGTGCAAGTGCGGTGGACACAGCTGTTTTAACTCTCACTTCCCGAGGCTTTGTCACACACAGAGCAAGAAGGGTGGCTTAAATGTATTCCTTTACTAAAGGCTCCAGTGAGGTGGGGGACCAGGCAGGGGTGGCACTCAGCTGTATGTCACAGAAGCCTGACCAAAGTGACTCATCCAAATTCAGATTTATCTATTTTTCCACAAAGCAGTAAGTCCAGAGGTCTGCAGTCAGGGCCACTGGGCCAGCCCACAGTAACAACAGGGACCCAGGGCCCTTTACCTTCCTGCTCTCAGCCTCACGGCCACAAAACGGCTGCAGGACCCTCAGACATTAATTACATTCTAGGCTGGGGGATGGGAGAAAGGTAAAGGACAGGAGGTGTGAGCAGCTGAGCAGGTTTCCTTTGATCGAGAGAACAGCAGAGCCCTGGCCAGTAGATTTCGGCTCACATCTCACTGGCCGGACTGGGGTCTCTAGGGCAGTCGCAGCCTGGGGGTGTGCAGATGTGAACATCTGTAACTAAGCACATTGCTGTGCCAAATGCACAAACTGTTGCTAAGGAAGGAGGAGAGGGTGGGTACCCAGGAGACACGTGTGGTACCTCCCCCTGGGGTAGCGTCATTCCCGTGTTGCAGGATGGAGCACAGGCCAGAAGGGTCTGCATCTGGTTGATGTGGAGACATTTTCTCCCAATGAAGCAGTTTCAAGCTCGCATCGTTAGGTTAAAGAAATCCAATTCCTCGAAGTCCCTCCCCTTGTTTCTTGCACAACTGTGAGAAAGCCACTTGTCCCGTCGGAACCTCGACATGGGAAGGGCATAAGGGCAGCCAGTGAGGTCGTGCCCACAGAGCACTTAACTCAGGCCTGATGCAGAGCAATCCAATTCCTCGAAGTCCCTCCCCTTGTTTCTTGCACAACTGTGAGAAAGCCACTTGTCCCCTCGGAACCTCGACATGGGAAGGGCATAAGGGCAGCCAGTGAGGTCGTGCCCACAGAGCACTTAACTCAGGCCTGATGCAGAGCGTTCACGAGCTGCCACTGGTACTGTGCTGCAACCTTTCAGCTGGTGTCACTCATTTATCGGATGGGCCTGCCGCTGCAGGGGCTCTCAGGGCAGACACATCAGCGCTTGCTCCCTGCAAACTGCCTCCCTGAGCCCATCTTGCCACCTGGTGGTCACCAAGGTGTGAAGCCAGGACTGTCCCTGCAGTCCTCCAAACCCTAAGCAGGGCTCTGAAGGTGCCTCCCCAGGTGTGGGGGGCTCTGGAGACACGGCGGCAGCAGGAGCAGCAGCTCAGAGACTGAGCGCCCGCGCCAGGTCCTATCCCTGGGGCGGTCCCCAAATGAGGCCAGGAATTTCCCATCCTCGCCAAGCCTGTCTGCGTGGTGGTGGTGACCGGAGTTCTGTGTCAGAGTGGCTTGCGGGGCAGAGCCCAGGCTGGGGGACACAACGGGCAAATCAATTAGTGACGGCTGTAAAGAAAGGGGGCCTGGGGACAGCCACACATTGGACTCCGCTTCTCTTCCAGAGCTTCCGGCTGGAAGACTTGGGGTCCTGTCCTTGCTCCCAATTTCAAAGAGGGGACACTCTAGAAACAGCTCTGTTAAAGGGTCAGAGTTCAGATCCCATTTAAAGCCCATTTTAGGGGCCAGCCCGTGGCTCACTTGGGAGAGCGCGGTGCTGACAACACCAAGCCAAGGGTTAAGGTCCCTTTACCAGTCATCTTTTAAAAAAAATTAAATTAAAAAAAAAAGAAAGCCCATTTTAGGATTTGAGGTGGGGGGAGTGTTGCCATGACAGTCCCTCCTCCCAGTGACCCCAAGTTAGAGATATTCCGCTCCTCCCCCGCCTCGTTCTGCTCCTTTTTTTCTGTCCTTTTGTGTTTATCTTTCTAATAAGATGCTTCATGAAAATAACACGAAATAGCATGAAAATAGCTGCTGTTTCTCAAGCATGACTCTGTGCCAGGGCTGTGCCGAATGGCTCGCACGTGTCGTCCCGTGGGATCCACACGGCGGCCCTGGAAGCCACTAGTGTCACCTCCCTGTCCCATGGATCAGGAGGTGGAGGCTCAGGAGCCCCAGTCCCAGCTCAAGTCTCCAGAGCTGGCAGGTAGCAGAACAGGGGTTCAAACCCAGAGCTCCCTGACAGCAAAGTCTGTGCGCTCACGTCCCCCCTGCTGTAATATTCCTTAACAGCTTTCTTTATTTCCATGGTGGTCACTGGAAAATGCAGGAAAAAAAAAAAAAAAAAGGAAAGAAATTAGTTTCTTTGGTTCTTTCACAGAAAAAACCCTAACTAGAAATGTGATGTGTCACACTTTTTCTGTGTATCTGGAATGTGGCCTGTGGGTCAGGGAGCAGGGAAGATGGGGCAGAAGAGGTCGTACAGGCCAGAGCCCCGGCAGCTTTGTCTGCTGGTCTCCAGGTTCACGTGAGACCTGCATGCTGAGCCCTCCCGTCTGGGAGCAGGAGAGGAGCCATTTCTTGTGGCACCAGAATCGAGACTGGCGTGTGCAGGGTCACTTGTCCCCTGAGAAAACATGTCCCATCTCACCCCTTCAAGTTGAGCGTGCACCTGAACAGGGGAGGAGAGCTGAGATGGGTCTGCATGAGGAGTAGGGACATCACCAGGGAAATTGGAGGCTAATTAGCGCTTCCTAGCATCAGGTGCAGGTGCATGGAGTGACATAAGAAGGCGCATTAGGTCGGAAGGCCCGGGGACAGCAGGCGCGTTTTCACGCAGGTGGAAGGAGGGGAGGAGCCTCCCAGTGCTCTGGAAACACCTGTTTCTGCTGTTCATTCAGTAAAGGAGACCGGAGCCTGGGGAAGAAAGGGGTCTGTCCCCAAGGCTGGCCTCTCCTGCCCGTGACGGAGCCCTGAGACACGAATGCTCCAAGAGCCTTGGGATTAGGGTCTCCGTGAGGAAACACAGAGGGGGCGTCCCTTACCTCCTTGGGAGTAGGGGAATGGTACAGGCTTGTGTTAAATTTGTTCCAAATGTCCTTTGGAATCCAGACTTCAGCAAGTAGCTTGTTCTAAACCCCGAGGATGAAGAACTGGTCCGTCTCCGGCTGAGACAAACGTACTTTTCCGTGATGATTAACAAATGTCCTTTGGAATCCAGACTTCAGCAAGGAGCTTGTTCTAAACCCCGAGGATGAAGAACTGGTCCGTCTCCGGCTGAGACAAACGTACTTTTCCGTGATGATTAACAGAAACCCTCTAGACACCGATACACTCTGCTAATGCTGACTGCGGCTGAGGGCTGGGCTCTGCCCCAGCCTGTGCCACCGAGTCCCAGGGAAGGAGAGGCTGTGTACTAGGCCCGACCCTGCTAAGCCAGACGCAGACAGAGTCTCTGGGCCACTTGCCTCATCTGGCAGGGACCGCACCTGGCAGTGACGGAGCCCTGAGACACGAATGCTCCAAGAGCCTTGGGATTAGGGTCTCCGTGAGGAAACACAGAGGGGGCGTCCCTTACCTCCTTGGGAGTAGGGGAATGGTACAGGCTTGTGTTAAATTTGTTCCAAATGTCCTTTGGAATCCAGACTTCAGCAAGTAGCTTGTTCTAAACCCCGAGGATGAAGAACTGGTCCGTCTCCGGCTGAGACAAACGTACTTTTCCGTGATGATTAACAGAAACCCTCTAGACACCGATACACTCTGCTAATGCTGACTGCGGCTGAGGGCTGGGCTCTGTCATTTTAGTGTTTGGCATGGCGGGCAGGCTGACGGGTCAGTGTGGACATCAGAGCTGCAGGGAGACATTCTAAAGGGCAGGAGTGGAATCAGGGTGGGGGCAGAAGTGGCATTTGGAGTAAGACAGGCCTGGTGTGAGACTCGGCACTGCTGCTCACCGCCAGGGTGGCCTTGGACAAGGCCCGTGTGCTCACTGAGTCTCCGAACTTCGTAAACACAGACACCTCTGCCCACTTCACAGGGTACTCGGGGGTAAATGAGATAACACACGTGAAGTGCCTGGTGCATGGGAATGACCTCCTTGCCTCCTGAAGGCCTCTGCCAGGCAGGAGGGGAGCTAGTTATAACAGTACCGACTAGAAGTCATTGGGGACAAGTGTGTGCCAAGCCCTGTGCCCTTTACTTCGGTGACCTCTCATCCTTTCAACCTCTCAGTGAGGGAGGTGACATTATCAGCTCCATTTTATAGATAGGAGAACTGAAATTCAGAGAAGTTAAGTGACAGGCCCAAAGTCACACAGCCTGGACTGAAATGACCTCCAGTGGCAAATGCGTGTTTCTGCCCACAGCTCTACTCTCAATGGGAGGTGGTTCAAGGCAGTGGTGGAGAGAAAAAGGCCACTTCTGTGTTTGCAGCTGCGGGGGTCCTGGAGCAATGTGCCCGGGAGCTGTTCCTGTCCAGTGAGCCTCTGAGGGTTGACGAGTGTTTACACAAATCCTCATGGAAACAGCTGTGGGCAGATGGGGACATGAGTGGGCTCCCTCCCAGGCTTCACTGGCCTGTCCCTGGCTGCCCAGCTTGCTAAGAAAAGTTCCATTTGCATGAATTTTGTGAAGCAGGAAATTTTAGGAGCACACGAGGAGGAGCGTATAGGTTGAGTATGGAGGTGGTCTTAGCCTTCTGCAGCTCACCTGCTGGGCTGTATCTGGAATTCCGGACCCACGCGAGGCCCACCTGCAACCTGAGGGAGGCTGATGACCGTGCAGAGGGAGGCCCCTGGCACACGTGCAGCTATATGGGACGCACTCACCTGGCAGTCCTGCACTCCTGCTGGGGGGGCCAGGAGCTGGATCTAAGTCCTCGTCTGCCACAAGCTCACTGCATGACCTTGGGTATGTCCCTTCTACTCTCTGAGTCTCAGTTTCCCCACTTATAGAGTGAGAGAGTTGGATGAGATGGTCTTTGATTTCTAAGACGTACATGTGTGGAGTGACGAGATGCAAGCTTGTAAGCTGCACTCCCAGCAACTAGCCGGTGCCTGGC
>NW_007738262.1:44834-45664 GCF_000696425.1 Galeopterus variegatus | reverse complement strand
GGGAGCGCCGCCGTGCTTCCCAAGCGGCGCACTTATCCAGTGCGCCACCGGGCCGGCCCAACTTATTCTATACTTTCAGTTAGCTAGAAGAGAGGATTTTGAATGTTCCCAACACAAAGAAATGCTAAATGTTCAAGGTGACAGGTATACTAATTACGCTGATATTATCATTACACATTATATACATGTATCAAAATATCATGGATGTGCGAATTACCCTAATTTGATCATTACACATTGTATACATGTATAGAAATATCACGCAGTACCCCATAAATATGTACAATTATGTGACAATTAAAAATAATTACAAAAGCAAAATAAAAAATGCAGATTCAACTGGGTAAGCCTGGGTGGGACCTGAGACTCTGCATTTCTGACATGCTCCTGGGGATGCTGATGCCGTGGTCTCCCACCACCCTCAGAACAGCAGCCGAACAGCCTCCACCACACCCCGAGCCCCCACCGCACCTGTCCAATGAGTCTGAGATCCCTGGTGATGGACATGCACGCTGGGGCTTGGGACATGCTGGCTAGATGCAGACTAGAGCCTAAACATCCACTGACACCTGAGTCCTCCCCCAGAGATTGTGACTTAAATGCCTTGGTGTCTGACCTGGGCATCAGTCTTCTTGCCACCGAGGGGGGATGGAGTAGGCCCTAGTATTGTTACTTTCCTGGAGATTTCTGATACCAGCGCTAGTTAGGGCACCACTGATGGAGGCCAATGTCCTGCCATGTGCTGGGTGGCTGCAGGTGTTTGTGGGGTGGCTACAGGTGTGCAGGGGGCTGCAGGTGTGGGGGGAGCTGCAGGTGTGGGGGGTGCTACA
>NW_007738262.1:40836-41612 GCF_000696425.1 Galeopterus variegatus | reverse complement strand
ACCTTCAGACCATTGCAGGGCTGAGAACATCAAACAATCTCCCCTGAAGTTCAAGGCCAAATGTGGATTCCACTCTAGCCAGGGGAACAGCTGGGACCATCAGCCCATTCCTGTCCGGCTTTTGTTTCTGCTCCGAGTTCATCAGGATCCCTCAGAGATGGACACTGTAGAGCAGGAGACTTGGACAACCTTGGGAGAGTGAGCCTGTTGTCCCAGAGCCGGCCATTCTGGGGGGACTGTCCAAGAAGGGGGTGCACAAGTCTGTCTTCTCTTTCTGGAGAATGGGGCTTTCTGAGACCTTTCAAGTTACTGGGTCTGGTCATCTCTTCTGAGCTAGACGTCCTTTGATTGAATCAAGTTATTTCTCACTCATGCAAGAATAACGTGCATCAATATGAACCAGAGTCCTCTCTGGGTGAAGACATTATAGTCGGTCTTGATGTGCCTTGTTACAGTTTTCTACATCCTCACGCTTTTCTACAATGGACACAGACATATTTTTATAGTAAAAAGAATCACGGAGCTGTTTCCAATGGGCAGAGAGTGGCAGGAGCAGGGCCACTGGGTGTGCAGGCTGGCGTGGGCCTATCCGGGAGCCTCAGTTGGCCTGTGGGCTCAAAGTCACATCCCCGGTCTGCTCTGTGTCAGATGGGGGGTTCTCTTTCTGCCTTTGGCTCCCGTCTCCCCGAGGTCTGATAGGACAGTCCCCAGGCCTACAACCGTGGGCGCAGGGCAGTCAGGGACCCTGAGAACTGACGGGCTTTCATCATAACTGC
>NW_007738262.1:35423-39845 GCF_000696425.1 Galeopterus variegatus | reverse complement strand
TCTGCACTGCTCTGACCTCCTCTGCACTGCTCTGACCTCCTCTGCACTGCTCTGACCTCCTTGCACTGCTCTGCACTGCTCTGACCTCCTCTGCACTGCTCTGACCTCCTCTGCACTGCTCTGATCTCCCTCTGACCTCCTCTGCACTGCTCTGACCTCCTCTGCACTGCTCTGACCTCCTCTGCACTGCTCTGACCTCCTCTGCACTGCTCTGACCTCCTCTGCACTGCTCTGACCTCCTCTGCACTCCTCTGCACTGCTCTGCGCTGCTCTGACCTCCTCTGCACTGCTCTGACCTCCTCTGCACTGCTCTGACCTCCTCTGCTCTGCTCTGAGCCTGGGCTCTGCTTCCTTCCCCTCAGCCTCGCCTGTTGGCCTTGACCTCTCCAACTCCTGGAGACCCAGCCAGTGTCATTGCCAGAAGATGAGGGATGAGAGGGAAAGATTCTGGAATGGGAGGGCAGGATGCGGACTGAGGAGGGTGACATTACAGTGCTTTGTCAGCTGCTCCAGGCTGGGAAAGGCTGGGAACCAGACCACATCTCCTCCTTCATTTTGTGTGGACACGTGTCACATATGCACCCCCAGGGATGGCCATGCACATGCAGCGGGGGGCACACGCTGGGCCACATGCACAGGAAAGCTCCACTCTGTGTAATGTGGCCTTAGGTGGGTGATCCCCAGATTTCAAAGCCCTCAACTGCTTGTGACTCTTGTTGTTGAGTAAAAGTTCCCAACTAGAGAGGAACGCACACCTGTTAAACTCTGACTCAGGTGGCNCCTCCTCTGCACTGCTCTGCACTGCTCTGACCTCCTCTGCACTGCTCTGCACTGCTCTGCACTGCTCTGACCTCCTCTACACTGCTCTGCACTGCTCTGACCTCCTCTGCACTGCTCTGCACTGCTCTGAGCCTGGGCTCTGCTTCCTTCCCCTCAGCCTCACCTGTTGGCCTTGACCTCTCCAGCTCCTGGAGACCCAGCCAGTGTCATTGCCAGAAGATGAGGGATGAGAGGGACAGATTCTGGAATGGGAGGGCAGGATGCGGACTGAGGAGGGTGACATTACAGTGCTTTGTCAGCTGCTCCAGGCTGGGTAAGGCTGGGAACCAGACCACATCTCCTCCTTCATTTTGTGTGGACACGTGTCACACGTGAACCCCCAGGGATGGCCATGCACATGCAGCGGGGGCACACGCTGGGCCACATGCACAGGAAAGCTCCACTCTGTGTAATGTGGCCTTAGGTGGGTGATCCCCAGATTTCAAAGCCCTCAACTGCTCGTGACTCTTTCTCTTGTCGTTGAGTAAAAGTTCCCAACTAGAGAGGAACGCACACCTGTTAAACTCTGACTCAGGTGGCTGACTTGAGTATGTCATTTTTTAAAAAGTGGCCTTTAGACAAACAAAGATGTCCCCACATCTCGTCAGGTCCAGAGTTAAGCCCCGTGTGGAAAAACCCACTGGGAGAGCATGGCCTGTGCACCAAGATGCTGGCCAGGGCCCCCACACCTCCCCACGCCCTTGGGAGCCATTGTCACTGTGTTTCTGCTTACAGAGACCTGTCCCCAGCTCTCAGGCTTTAATTAATGCGAGCAGCTTCTCATCAGATATGGTGACCGAGCTCTGCAGCACGTGCCACCTTGTGCGACAGGGAGCTTAATTACGGTGCTCTTTTCTCAGTCATGTGGCCTCCTTACGTGGTGGATCAGGGAGAATGTCTTCCCCTTCTAGAAAGGTGAATCTATGCTTAGGAAAGGGGGGATGTGTGTGTGTGCACACACATGTGTGTTGTATTGTTTCAAAACAAACTCCCAGCATAAAGTCTGTGAACTTTTTGGAATGACAGCAAACTAAAGTGGATATAAAGCAATCGTGTCTGTCAGAAACGTGCACTCAGAGCCACAGGTGGTCGGGAGAGGCCACTGGAGAGCTTCGAGTGTGGCTTCTGGATCCACATGTTGTGGCCATGGGACTTACTTTGGCTATTGCCTTAGTTTCCCTGATTTTTGCACTTTCTTCATTTACAAAACGAAAATTCCTGTTTTCATTTACAAATGAAAATCCTACTTTATGGGCTGCCAGAGGGATGAATAAGCAAACGTGCATGAAAAGGATTTATTGCTAACAAAGCATTCTACAAACGTTCAGTCTCCTTTACTACCATGGTGGTGGTGGTGGCGAGAAAGTCACTCCAAGACCTTCTGTCATCTTCGCACTCCCCACTGCTGGCCTGAGAAAGTCTTTGCACAGAAGCATAATGGAAGGGATTTTCTTATCCCAGGAGGGCTTGCTGCACATGCACTCCCAAACACCCCTGGCTTGGACAGAGAAGCCATAGTTGGTGGAGATGGGGGAGGTTGGGAGGGTGCTGAGAGGGTCCCGGGAGGGTCCCACCCTACCCTGGGGAAAGTGGCACGTCCAAGCCTTCTGCCTTGGTTGCTTCCAGGGCAGCAGAATAAAAGAAGCCATGTCTAATAACAGCACCACAAGCATCTCCCAAGCCAGGAAAGCCGTGGAGCAGCTGAAGATGGAAGCCTGCATGGACAGGGTCAAGGTAAGCACGGGGGCCCAGCCTCACCCCTGCCCAGATGCAGCCCAAACATCCCTCCCGTTCCCAAAGCAGCCTGCAGGAGCTCCCACGTCACCTGGCGGAGCCTCCCACCAGCCTTGACAGCTGTAACATTTACACACCAGTGTTTGTGTCAGAGTTCTGAGTGTGCCCAAGGATCCGATGATGCAAAATACACAGTGTGCACGAATCCCGTAAGGAGCTGCCAAAAATAGACTCATATTCATCCCAGCTCTATTTAGCCCCCTTATCATGCCAGTAAGCAAGGAGAGTTTGCCAATGAGATCAATCGTATTTTTCTGCCTGATACGGTGACTTTGAGGTTGGACAACATCGGGTATTTTGACAGGGGTGTCATCGGGGTGAAGCTCTTAGCCATGCCTGTGTTTGTCAAATGTTCCTTTGGGGAAAGTAGAGAAGGTGCCACCGTCCTCCCACCATGTTGATGTCACTGCTGAGAGCGGGTCTCTTCACACTAGGAGGGCTGAAGCGAGATGAGGTCACCTCGTCCCCAGATGCCACTTTGAGGCATGCAAGGGACCTGGTAAAACTTATGGTCCTGAAATGCAGTTGGGGGCTCATTGACCTTAATACAGCTGGGGAGACCCCATGAGGAATCTGACACCAAGAAGTCGGTATTCTCATATAGGGGCTTTCATTCCTGTTTTGCAAATAATGCTATTTCTCTGTTCATGAAAATGGTACTTGTTTATTTTAGAAAATTTTGGAAAATGCAGACAAATATAAAGAAGAAAATTGAAATGATCTATAACCACGACATTTTGATGTTTTCCCATCTATATATGTTTTATACATATTATAAAATTGACTTTATAACATACATTTATTGCTTTTTGTAACCCGATTTATTACTGAGTAGTATATTGTGATTATATACCCAGGTCTGTACCTACCCTTCTAAAATGTCATATGTAATATCTGTTTTCACATCATCTGATGTGCAATAATTTAACTTGTCNCTTCCCAAGCGGCGCACTTATCCAGTGCGCCACCGGGCCAGCCCTGATCGTTTCTGTAGGATAAATTCCTAGGGACTGAAAATTGCTTAGTCTAAGAAGATTTATGCACCTACACATACAAAGTGTTTGAATCGATATCAAATTTCCCTATGAAAGTGGTACCAATTTATATTCTTATCAGCGCTGTGTATCTGTTTCCTCAAATAGTTCCCCAAACACCGTTCTTCTTGCCGTATCAATCTGATAGACAACAATAGCTAATATTTATTGAGTGATGACTCTGTGCTGTTCTGAACAATCTACATTAAATTCACTCGATTCTCGGAGCAGTTCTATGAGGCACGTACTCTACTTTACAGAGGCACAAATTGGGGTCCGTAGCAATTAAGTCACTTGCCCAGGATCAAGTGGCTAGAAAGCAGTGATGGCCCACGGATAGGAAACCCAGGAGTCTGCATCCTGAGCCTTCAGCATTAACCTTTATGCCATATCACCTCTAGATTGTTGATTCCTCATTATTTTAACGTATACTTCATTGACTGTTACTGTGGTTAAACTAATGTCAGATGTTAAATTCTTCTTTTGTGAATTGTTTGCTGCCCAGTTTTCTACTGTGGTACTTATCTTTTTAATTTAGTCTTTGGTTGCTCTGTGTGTGTGTGTGTGTGTGTGTGTGTGTGTTTTGTGAGGTTTTTTTGCATCTGGCTGGTAAAAGGATCCAAACCCTTGACCTTGGTGTTGTAACACTGCGCTCTAACCAACTGAGCTAACCAGCCAGCCCCTTCGGTTGCTTTTGATGTACCAATGTTTTAAATTTTTTTTATTTTTTATTTTTTTGTCTTTTTGTCTTTTTCCGTGTCCGGCAACGGATCGC
>NW_007738262.1:27218-34398 GCF_000696425.1 Galeopterus variegatus | reverse complement strand
GGCGGGAGCACCGCTGCACTTCCCAAGCGGCGCACTATCCAGTGCGCCACCAGGCCGGCCCTAAATTTTTATAGTCAAAACTATTAATATTTCCTGCAGATGCCTTTGCTTTTATACGTAAGCCTTCCCCATGCTGTAACTAGATGGACATTCACCTATATTGTTTCTAGTTCTTTTATTACAGTTTCAGTTACCTGTAGTCAATCATGGTCTGAGTACAATACAGAAAGATATTTTGAGAGAGAGAACACATTCACATAACTTTTATTACAGTATATTGTTATTATTGTTCTATTTATTATTTATTATTGTGTTTATTTATTGTCCTATTTTATTATTAGCTATAGTTGTTAATATTGTCCTATGCCTAATTTATAAATTAAACTCTAGCATAGATATGTATGTATAGGAAAAAACATAGTATATACAGGGTTTGGTACAATCTGCAGTTTGGGATAACCACTAGGGGACTATTTTATTTTATTTTTTACATTTAACTGTCTAAGCTATCAAAATGTGTTTTTTCATTTAGTTACGAATCAAGGTGAGAATTTTTTTCAATGCATTTAACCAGTCTTTTTTTTTTTTTTTCCAAATGTAAACCAATCCGTAACTAACAATCCACAATTTCCCTCCTTGACCTGAAATGTGGTAACCTTGATTCTGCCCTCCCACTTCTGAGCAGGTACTGACTGCTCTGGGTATTTCTACTCCTGTCCCTGGTCACTCCTTCCTAGTGCCATGACTAGATGCACCTTTCTCCACATCTATCCCTAGCCCATTGCTCCTTGAATCCTTCAGGGTCTTCTTGGGTAAACTCATCTAATCCTGTGCCTTTCTTACACATCTGTATCTCCAGCCCCAGCCCTTGAGCTCGTATTCTGTACATCTAGGGGCCCACTAGTCAATCCCCCAAAGCCTTAAAATCAGCACGTGCAAGACATAACTTTTTTATTGCATTCTTTTTTTATGTTCTCCATCTCATTTGAATATACCACCATGCACCCAGTCTGTCAAGCTAGAAACTTGAGAGTCATCTCTTTCACCCACATACCCTAATATACTTGCAAATCCTACCAGTGTTGCTCCCTGACTATTTCTGAGATCTGTCCACTCATCCCCACGCTCATGGTCACGTTTAGCTCCTGGCCAACAGAAGGAGGTGTAGGGGATTTCTCTGCTTAGGAGGAGCCAGGGGAAGACTTCCCCTTCAACCCCCTAAATGTTCTCCAAAAAATCAATGGAAAACACAGATCGATATGAAGAAAAGGCATAACAAATTTTACTTGGTCATAGTGTTTACGTGACATGGGAGCCTTCAGAATAAAGACCCAAAGGCATGTCCAATTTTATGGTTAGGCTCTATGAAGCAGGCACAGCCGTGTAGAAATATGATTGGATAAGAAAAGTATGATCTAATGCTAATAGACTCAGTGGGGACCCCCAGAAAGACCTATCCCTTCAGATTTTTCTTGGCCTCTCTGTGTAGCATTCACTCCTCCAGGGTATGGGGCAGGACCCTTTCTGGAATTGAGGTCTTATGACCTGTGATCAGACAAGGTAGGTCAGAGAATTGCTTTATGGCCAGCTCCAAAACAGAAATGCAGGGGTGAGGGTGGGCNACCAGTGTTGCTCCCTGACTATTTCTGAGATCTGTCCACTCATCCCCACGCTCATGGTCACATTTAGCTCCTGGCCAACAGAAGGAGGTGTAGGGGATTTCTCTGCTTAGGAGGAGCCAGGGGAAGACTTCCCCTTCAACCCCCTAAATATTCTCCAAAAAATCAATGGAAAACACAGATCGATATGAAGAAAAGGCATAACAAATTCTACTTGGTCATAGTGTTTACGTGACATGGGAGCCTTCAGAATAAAGACCCAAAGGCATGTCCAATTTTATGGTTAGGCTCTATAAAGCAGGCACAGCCGTGTAGAAATATGATTGGATAAGAAAAGTATGATCTAATGCTAATAGACTCAGTGGGGACCCCCAGAAAGACCTGTCCGTTCAGATTTTTCTTGGCCTCTCTGTGTAGCGTTCACTCCTCCAGGGTGTGGGGCAGGACCCTTTCTGGAATTGAGGTCTTATGACCTATGATCAGACAAGGTTGGTCAGAGAATTTCTTTATGGCCAGCTCCAAAACAGAAATGCAGGGGTGAGGGTGGGTTGGGGAAAGGGGTTCTGGTTTCTATGACCCACCTTGGAGAAGAGAGAGTCTAGTTTCTATGCCTCACCTCAGGTAGGAATGAGGCTGAGAGACAGGACGGCAAGAGAAAGACAGAGAAAAACTTTGCTTTTGAGGCTGCTTCTGAGGCCTTCACTTTGGGGCATCCCTTTTGGAGCCCCAGCAACCTCTAGACTTGGCCCCTCGGATCCATGCCCTTCCTTTTCTCTAAATTGATCTATATCACCAATTCTGTGACACCAACTGAGAGCCCAACAATTCAATCCCACACTGACACTGTGTGACATTAGCACAGACCCCACTGTTGAAGGTCTGAATCCCACAAAACTACCCTCACTTCAGATGACAAGTCCCAGGTCCCCAGGCTACCTGCACTTCTGTCTGATTCCTGAATCTTCTTGCCTGCAGATTCAGGGGTTCCCAAGACCCCCTCTTCAGGTTCAATAATTCACAAGAACCACCCACAGGACTCAAGAAGTTTTTTCACTTACATTCACCAGGTTATTATAAGATACAATTCAGGAATTGCCCAATGGACAAGACGCATAGGACAAGGTATTGTGGGGACCATGGCACGGAGCTTCCATGCCCTGCCTGGAGCTGCCACCTTCTGAGCACATCAGTTCATTCACCAACCTGGAAGCCCCCAAACACCATCGTTTAGAGTTTTTATGGAGGTCTCATTACACAGATATGATTGATTAAATCACTGGCCATTGGCAATTGAACTCGATGTCCAGCCCCTCTTCTATCTCCGGAGGTCAGGGGGCAGGGCTGAAAGGTCCAACCCCTTAATCATGGCTTGGTCTTTCTGGTGACCAGCCCCCATCCTGAATATCCCTTGGGACAAGTGCCACTGGAGACTGATCTGGTTACACTGAATAGTCCACTCTCCTGGCCCAAATGTCCCCAGAGCTACTATGCTCTGCACTAACATTGCAACTGCCACCAGTCCCCTCTCCCAGGAACAGGACCCACACTCTTTCCTGCATCGTGAGCCACATTGCTCACAACTTTGCTCCCCACAGACTTTGAAGCCATTGATTTCAGGGTCTACAACTATTGTTCCAGCTTTGATCCCATTGGCATCTCACTGATCGTTTGCAACCACTGGGACCCGGGTTTATTACCTCCTCACCTAGAGTGTGTCTGTGGCATGTGGAGACTCTGGCACTGTTTTGCAGAAATGGGTCATCATTGAGGCACCGAGTCTCTTGCTGCTTCCTATCACCACTTCACACCAACCAGCCGTCAGCACGTCTGTCTCTTGAAGGCATTACAAGCATAGTTTAGGTCTATAAGGAGTAAAATAGTCATTTAGGTCACCTCTGAGCAAGTCTTTCAGCACTGGTACTAGTCAATCTATCCTCATTCTTTTGGGGGTAAAGTAGCATCATTACTGTTTTGGTATTTATGGATTCTCTGAAACCAAAGGTAACTTTGCTGTGAACCCATGTGCACTAGAGCCTTCCCTGCACATGAGATGCATCTGAACACCTCCGCTTCTATTCCTGTCCTTCCTGCCTTAATGTGAGCGGCTCCTTAGTAGCCTTGGGCTTTACGTTCATTAAAGATGTGGATCGTCTCTCTCGTGGCTCTGTCAAGTGGCCAGGACTGATGAGAAACTAGATACCTGCTCTCCACTCTCAGTTCCTGAGTTCTTCATTCTCTCTCTGACTTGCTCAGAGACCACCTTCCCCTGCAGGATTCCTGCCAGAGCTGCGGCCCCTGTGGTCTCCCGCCTCCTCTGCACTCTGCACATGCGTGCATGTAACATGGGATCCAGCCAGCTGAGAGCTGAGTCGAGGTGACTTTCACATGGGGATGGCATGGGATGAAAGAGTGGCAGTGGTTACTGAATGTGTCACCGTAGAATTAGGAGTAAGTGCAGGGATCACTTTTACAAAACGTAATTTTATTATTCTGCTCAGAAATCTATAGGATGTAAAAATAAATATTTGTCAGTAATAGACTGTGACAATCCTAGAAGATACTTACATAAAAATGGGGGACAAAGATTTAAGGGACATGCAAACTGTCAGTCCAAGACTCTTTGTCACAAATAGCAGGAGCCTACCCTGGCTGGGTAAACACAAAGGAATTTGCTAAAGGGGTTTTGGAGAGGTCACAGAATTGTTGGAAAGGGTAGAGAACTGGGCTTAAGATTCAGCTTCTGGGAGCAGCACTCAAGACTGTGCTGATGAGAGAATCGCTGGAATCGTCAGAGAGCAAGTCAGAGAGAGACTGAAGAACTGAGCCACCGAGAGTGCAGTCGCCACATGTTGCAGCTTGGAACCCTGCCACGCTGAGCCAGGAACTCAACCTTCTAGCCAGGGTGGCCACCACTGCCACCAGAACAAACACTTCCCACCTCTTTCCTCTTAGATCATTAGTCAAAGCCCGGCATGTATGTGTCTGATGGAACTGAGGTCACACGCTCATGCCCAAGTTGCAAGGGATTCTGGGAAAGTGAGTGTTAAACATTTTTAGATCCTATTAAGAGAAATCATCTTTTTCCACTCTGGGACTCATAAAGTAGATAATTCCCCCAACCAGAAGAGGGATTCAGTTGCTGGGGGACAAGATGCATGACAACTGTCCACCATTCTGGGAAAGTGAGTGTTAAACATTTTTAGATCCTATTAAGAGAAATCATCTTTTTCCACTCCGGGACTCATAAAGTAGATAATTCCCCCAACCAGAAGAGGGATTCAGTTGCTGGGGGACAAGATGCATGACAACTGTCCACCATGGCCAATTTCTTCATGTTTCATAGGTTTGAATCCATAGATACAGTTTCATGTCTGAAATTGATGAACGTATTTTGAACATATTAAAGCTATAAAGGTAAATTACTGGAAGGCAAGAAATAAAGACCGTAAACTGGAAAACAAAAGAGTGTATAAAAATTATAAAAAACAAAAATAAGACAACAGAAACAATACCAAATATATGTCTTAATAAGTATAATGTGGAAAAATCTATTTTTAGATTCTCAGATTTAATTATAAAAACAGGATATATTTTGCATTAGACATACACCTGAAATAAAGGGATGGGCTGAAAGCAAAAGGATGGGCAAAAATATACCAGACATTTGCAATATGTAAAAGATCTATATGAGAAAAACTATAAAACTCTGATGAAAGGAACCAAAGAAAATCTAAATATGGAGAGATGTTCCATGTTCATGGATAGGAGGACTCAATATTGTTAAGATGTCAGTTCTTCCTAACTTAATCTATAGATTCAATGTAATCCCAATCAAAATCTCAGCAAGTTATTTTGTGGGTATTGACAGATTCTCATATTTATGTGAAAAGGCGAAAGATGCAGAATAGCCAATGAAATACTGAAGATGGACGTTCAGAGGACTGGCGCCTCCCGACTGCATGACTTACTGTAAAGCTACAGTAATCGAGACAGTGTGGTTTTGGTGAAAGAATAGATCAATGGAACAGAATAGAGATCCCAGAAATAGATCCACACAAATATAGTCAACAGCTTTGACAAAGGAGTAAAGAAAATACACTGAAGGGCCGGCCCGGTGGCGCACTCGGTAGAGTGCAGCACTTGGGAGCGCAGCGGCGCTCCCGCCAAGGGTTCGGATCCCATATAGAGACCGGTCCGCTCACTGGTTGAGCACGGTGTGGGCAGGACACCGAGGGTTGCGATCCCGTTGCCGGTCGCGGTACGGGCGCGACACCGAGGGTTGCGATCCCGTTACCGGTCACAAAAAAAGACAAAAAGGAAAAAAAAGAAAATACACTGAAGCAAAGATAGTCATTTCAACAAATGCTGCTGGAAGAATTAGACATCCACATGCAAAAAAAAANTTAAAACACAAGCCACAGAGTGGAGAAAATCTTTGCAAAACATTTATCTCGTGAAAGACTTGTGCCCAAAGTATGCAAAGAATTCTTAAAACTCAACACTGAAAAAACAAGCAACGACATAAAAAAATGGGCAAAAGATTCTAACAGACACCCCATCGAAGATAATGTACAAATGGTAAGTAATTAATATGAAAAGATGATCACCATCATCTGTCACTAGAGAATTCCAAATTAGAACAACAAGATACCACTACACACCTATTAGGATGGCTCAAGTCCAAAAAACTGACAGTATCAAATGCCGACGAGGACATGGAGCAACGGAGACTCTCGTTTATTGCTAATGGGAATACAAAATGACAGAGCCACTCTGCAAGCCTCTTACAAAGCTAAACATAGTCTTACCATATGATCCAATCATATCGAAGACACTGTACACAAAGCAAAATATGAGAAAACATCAGGACATATAAACATATTAGACCAACCTTATTAATATTAAATTTAATATATATATATTAAATATTTATATATTTAATATATATATATTATATATATATATTGGTCTAATTGATCTACTAAGGACTGGGAAGATATACTAGACTCACACAACTTCTCCATTTTTCCTAACATTTCCTTACATTTTGCTTTATAAAATGACATGCATATAAAATTCTTTATCCTAAAAATATTAAGAACACCTTTCTGCAAGCACTACTTATGGAACCCTTCAATACATTCTACTAAAAATAAAAATAGCTCAGATCACGTTGTTTGTAATGCAATACAATTAATGGTGCCAATGACAGGATTATACATCAGTGCCGGTGACCTTTTAAAACTATCTCTTAAACAAAGAAATTGATTTTGAAAACACCATATATAAATGTGTAAGATGTATTTTCTTTTAAAACACTCAAAACATAAAAGAAGACTTGAATGACAGAATACCTTGTTCTTGAACAGGCAGAGTCAATATTGTAAAAATATCTATTCTCTCTAAATATATAAATTCAGGGTAAATATAATCAAAATTCTATTTTGGTGTCTGGGAAAAGCAAACAAAATTATTCTGAAGTTCAATTAGATAAAAAAAAATGTGTGAGTATCTGGCAAGCTTTTTATTTTATTTTATTTTATTTTATTTTATTTTATTTT
>NW_007738262.1:25137-26435 GCF_000696425.1 Galeopterus variegatus | reverse complement strand
ACCCTCGGCGGGAGCGCCGCCGCACTTCCCAAGCAGCGCACTATCCAGTGCGCCACCGGGCTGGCCCAAGCTTTTTATTTTTTAAAGTGTATGTTTGAGGAGGAAAATTTGTAGAATTTTCCTACCAGGTATTAAAACATATTACAAAATCATAGTATTTAAAAATTTCTGCTACTCCTTTAGGAACAGATAGATCAATGGAACAGAATATAAAGTCCCCAAATGGACCCAAGTATATTGGGAATTTGGAATATGATCCACGTGGCATCTCAAATCAGTGGAGAATGGATTATTAATAAATGTTGTTGGAAGTTGCTACCACTTTGGAAAATAAATAAAGCTGCATACTTTATTAATTTTATCCAAATAAATTTCAGATGAATTGTATTTGACTGCATGGGCTGTCATAATGGAATGTCAGAGACTCGGTGGCTTAAACAACAGAAATTTATTTTCTCAGAGTTCAGGAGGCGATTAGTCCAAGATCAAGGTGCCAGAAGGCTTTGTGTCTGGTGGGGCCTCTCCCCTCGGGTTGCAGAGGGCCACCTTCTAACTGCGTCCCCCGATGGCCTTTCTTCTGTGCTTGCAGGGAAAGAAAAAGTGGGAACTCTGGTGTTTCTTCCTCTTCTTATAAGGAAACCAGTCCTGTTGGATTCAGATCCCACCCTCATGACCTTATTCAACCTTAATTACCTCTCTAATGCCCCTATCTGCAAATGCAGTTACACTGAGGGTTATGGCTTCAGCATATGAACTTGGGTGGGGGACATAATTCAGTCTGTAACATGGATCAAAGATTTAAATATAATAAATGAAACCATAAAAGTACTAGGAAAACAGGAGGAAATGTTTTTATAATGTGAGTTTGAGGTCTTTCTAAGCATATCATAAAACCCACAATTCGCACAGTAAGATTTTACTGCACTTTAAAAAATTTTTATATGATAAAAATCCCTCAATCAACCAAGTAAAAAAAAATTTGCAACCCAATAACAAGGAGTTAATTTCTCTAAATATAAGAAGGTCTGAAAAAATCAATAAGAAAACTAAAGAGCCCCCGTTTTTTGGTTTTTTAATTGAACAAACAACGTGAATAGACAATTTATTATTTTATTTTTATTTTTATTTTTTTGTGTGTCCGGCAACGGATCGCAACCCTCAGTGTCGCGCCCGTACGGGACCGGAACCGACAACGGGATCGCAACCCTCGGTGTTGCTCCCACGCCTGCTCAGCCAATGAGCGGGAACCGGTCTGTATGTGGGATCCGAACCCTCGGCGGGAGCGCCGCCACGCTCCC
>NW_007738262.1:21015-24155 GCF_000696425.1 Galeopterus variegatus | reverse complement strand
TGGGATCCGAACCCTCGGCGGGAGCGCCTCCACGCTCCCAAGCGGTGCACTGTAGCAGTGCACCACCGGGCCGGCCCCTGAATAGACAATTTAAAAATGAGAAATGTGAATGCTCAAACCTATGAAGAGACATTTACCTTCATCAATAGTGACGTGGTGACATCCAGCGCTGTCCATCAGCTACAGTGAAAGAAAGCAGCTGTTTTGGTGAATGGTGTAGAAACCGGTGTGATCATCCCAAAGGGCAGTTTGGGTGTGAATCAGATGTTTCTTGTGTGCACTCTTTGGCCCAACATTGTCACTTCTCGGAATATACCCTAAGGGACAATCTTACAAATAATAAAGGGTAGTACGAGGGCCATCAGAGGACTATTTATAATGTCAAGAAATTGAAAATAACTGACCATCAGCAGAGATTAGTTAAGTAAGTTATATACAGACAATGTTATACTATCATTAAAAACTATCGTGTAAGGGCCGGCCCGTGGCTCACGGGGGAGAGTGTGGTGCTGACAACACCAAGTCAAGGGTTAAGATCCCCTTACCAGTCATCTTTAAAAAAAAAACAAAACTGTCATGTAGATCTGTGTGTCCTGAGTGAGAAAAGCATGTTACAGAACAGCATGCACGATACCCTGTTCGTGTGAAATTGTATGTACAGACATGGAAGATGTTCATGAAAATGTTATCTCCAAATGGTGGGATTTCAGTTGATTTGACTTCCATCTTCATACCTTTTTTATTTTTTTANGGCGGGAGCGCCGCCGCGCTTCCCAAGCGGCGCACTATCCAGTGCACCACCAGGCCAGCCCTTCATACCTTTTTTTTAACATTTTACAAGTAAATAAGCATTATTATTGTACAGACAGTAAAGCTATTTCAGTAATGAAATTCTTCGTGAGAATTGCCTCCTCTGCAGAGCTCCCACCACCCCCTGCTCTGTACTTTTTATATAGTGGCATTTGGAAGGAAGTGTGTCATGCTAGGAGAACAGTGACCACTGAACAGAAAAAGGGCCATTAACCTCACGCAAATTGTGTTACAAATACAGTAGCAAATTTAATGGTCCACAGACAACGTATTTATTTTGTATAGCATCTATGTCTTCCTTCCGTATTTTTTATGTAAACATACTACATAAAAATCATAAAATATATTCCAAATTTAAATGTAAATTAGGTTGGGATTTTCTTTACTTCTGATTTCATCCATTAGCATGGATAATCCAGAGTCCATTTAGTGGAGCCAAATGGTAAGTGTCTGGAAGTTTGCTGAGAAAGTCCTCTGGGCATCTGTCTTATGGCATTTAGTTCACATTTAAATTTGATCCAGAGTTTTTTCTTATAATTCTTCTAACAGATCCATCTTTAACACATCTTTATTTTTTTTTCTAGCACTTCCTAAAAGTCGTAGGCAGTGCTGCCAGTTTTCAAATTATTTTGAAAGAGCAAAATGTGTTTTTATGGTTTTGTTTTTTCCAGAAGATAAAACATGCACTGTTGGGCTGGCCCGGTGGCGCACTGCTACAGTGCACTGCTTGGGAAGTGCAGCGGCGCTCCCACCGAGGGTTCGGATCCCACATACAGACCGGCCGCTCACTGGCTGAGTGAGGTGCGGGAGCGACGCCGAGGGTTGTGATCCCGTTGCCGGTCCCGGTCCGGTACGGGCGTGACACTGAGGGTTGCGATCTGTTGCCAGTAACGAAAAAAGACAAAAAGGAAAAAAAAAAAAAAACATGCACTGTTAAGTTTATGAAGCCAAACCAGAAAATTCTGAAGCCAAANAAAAAAAAAAAACATGCACTGTTAAGTTTATGAAGCCAAACCAGAAAATTCTGAAGCCAAAGCCAGTTGTTGTTAAAACAGAAAGAAGAGTGAGACTCAAGTATCATGGTGTACCTGGTGGAAAACTGAAAAAGAGCAAAATTGGGGAAATCATCATGTTCTAACAGGTCACTCACAGACGACTGAAAGGGTTTGGTAAAGTCCAAGGCAAGGATATAATTAAAGTGATAAAAGATGTCAAGGTTGAAAGAACATTTCTAAAAGAAAATAAAAATAAATGATGTCATATGACACAGCCAGGAGTCTAGTGGCAGTGGTTATAGATTTTGCCTTTTCCATATGTCGAGTCTGAGCCCTGTGTAGTGACACTTTCTCAATCCACTTCTGCTAGTTTATAATCTAGATTTAACCCTTTTCTTCATTGTGTCATCTTCTTACCAGAAACATTCATAGCTCTTGCCTAGACCTTTAGAAACTGGACAATTCAGATGCTACTTTCTACAATCAAATTTAGAAATAAATTCAAGAGTGATCAGAATGAGCCATGCTGGAACTGGGTTCAGCTTAAGGAGAAAAATCTCGGAATTAAATCAAAGAGGAGAACATGGGAAGTGGAATAAAAAAAAATGAAGGGAGCATTTGGAAAAGAAAAGGAGCTCTTCTATGCACAGGGGACATTTTGGTGGGGGACATTGTGGGCATTAAATTGTCCTGAAATGAGCTGGCCAGTTAGCTCACTCGGTCGAGCGTGGTACTGATAACACCAAAGTCAAAGGTTCAGATCCATGTNAAATGAAGGGAGCATTTGGAAAAGAAAAGGAGCTCTTCTATGCACAGGGGACATTTTGGTGTGGGACATTGTGGGCATTAAATTGTCCTGAAATGAGCTGGCCGGTTAGCTCACTCGGTCGAGCGTGGTACTGATAACACCAAAGTCAAAGGTTCAGATCCATGTACTGATCCAGATGTCACCCGGCCACAGGCCAGCGGTGCTGGTGTTGCCACGCACTGGCACGAGGGCTGAGGGCCCGGAGTGGCCGTGTCACCCAGGAGGACGCGGCTGAGCAGCACAGTGGAGTCAGGGACGTGGTTCTCCGCTGTCACCCCAGTGCTTCCTCTCTAAGACACGCCACTGTCCTGTAGGATCCCTCTAGAGCCACACCCGTAAGGTGGGGTCCTTGCGGTATTCATGTTCACCTCTCAGTCCCAGAAAGCTCTCGAGTGGCTTGCTCGCTCCTGTCACCATATAAATCACTCTTTTGGTAAACTTGCAAAATGACTAAATCATGGCTTTCTTTTTTTTTTTTTTTCCTTTTTGTCGTGTCCGGCAACGGATCGCAACCCTCAGTGTCGCGC
>NW_007738262.1:18048-20063 GCF_000696425.1 Galeopterus variegatus | reverse complement strand
GTGGGATCCGAACCCTCGTTGGGAGCGCCGCCGTGCTCCCAAGCGGCGCACTGTAGCAGTGTGCCACCGGGCCGGCCCTAAATCATGGCTTTCTTTGTGGAAAACTGTGACGTATCAAGACTGAGAGGCGGTTGGTCAGATGGGACATATGGAGACCTGTTGAAAGGGTTTGGTTAAGTCAGGGTGGATCTGGGTCAGTCACCGTCTAAACAAGTTAAGTGAGGGCTTCACTGTCCCTGTGGTGGGGGCACGGAGTGACAGTTCTCACTTAGGGTAAACGGGGCTGTTAAAATCCTCTTTCATGCACCTTAGATCTACCTCCCAATGTGTAGTCAACTTTCGATGTGGAATAAAAAAAATCCTCTGTGCTGATGATAGTGGCTAATCCGCTGTTATGGACATTTGGCCCTAGAATTCAGAAAGGGACTGTCTGCTGGATTATTCTTTTATTCACGCATATCTCCCCCGCCCCACCCCCTCTGGTTCTCCCCTTCAGATATAACCTGACCCCTTCCCAGCCTGATGCTGTCTGTGGCCTGAAACCCACTGATGGGCAGAAACAGTTCCCCATTCCAGCCACTTACCAGGAATTGAGAATTGCCCACACTGACCTGGAGCAATGAAGTAGTTACTGGGATCCACTGAAAGCCATAATATGGAAATACGTAGAGATTGCCATTAGGATCTGGTGCTGGTCCCAAGTTCTTCCCAAAGTTAGAAGGAAAAAAAAAATTCACAAGAATTCACCCTGCAGTGTTTGCTCAGAATTTAGAGGTGAGTCGTACACCTGTACTGTCCTGGGGACCCCACCGGGGATGTCCAGCATATGGTGTCTTCTTCAGGAGTGTGCATAAGCTTGACCTTGTAAGTGACATCTTTGCACCGTGCTGGCTGCAACCGGGCTGTGCTCGTGACTATAACCCTGCTTTGTTTTCTTGGGGTAGAGGGAGGAACAGGCAAAGCCAACAAAGATGCTTTGTAACTGACTCCAAGCAGCACTGTCAGATAGACCAGGCTTACTGAGAACTAGGTGTGGGTCTCCCTACTTATTAGATGCAAAAGATAAATGCAGCGGTGGCACAGCCGGAATGGTAATTATGTCATCTGTCTTGTCGTGGAACGTGACTATAGTAATTACAGCATTTTCTCCCATCATTGAAGCTTGTAATTACAGCGCAACTAACAGGATTATGTGCTAACTCGGGCTGTTTTAATCACCTCTTTTACTCTGAACCGATTCTTTTCAACATCTGTTGTCTTGTAGCAGTTCAATACTAAGGAGGGGGCGCACAGAGATGCTCTGAGCTTTTTAATCACAGCAGACTTGAGGGAAAGCTGAGTTTAGGCTTGAACCGAGAGCATAAACAGTAAAGGAGCTTTCAATTTTCTGCCAGGATACAATTTTCTCTTTAAAAGCAGATTGTCTATTCTATGTTGTAAAGATGGCAGATGTTTTATGGGATCTGGCACTTAAAAGCAGATTGTCTATTCTATGTTGTAAAGATGGCAGATGTTTTATGGGATCTGGCACTCTCTACAGACCACATTTTATAGGTGTTGAAGGGAAACTTCCAACCATAAAAATCAATCTCGAGCTGATTAAGAAAACCCTCCCAGTCAGCCTAAGGAGCAGGTTCAGGTTAATGAATGCCTGGATACCAAGCCGTGGGTCAGGTGTCCCCTGTCCTGTGTGAGGCTCATGAACACGGTCCTTACCTGTAGTTATCTTTTCAGATCACATTACAGTAAACTTCAGGGGTTAGCCAAGGCACTTTGGTTATACAGGACAAAAGGGACTTTGGACACTACGTGAAGTGAGGGGCTGATTAAGGTGGAAGACTCCCTTGATTTTTTTTTTTCCTTTTTGTCTTTTTTCGTGTCCAGCAACGGATCGCAACCCTCAGTGTCGCACCCGTACCGGACCGGGACCGGCAATGGGATCGCAACCCTTGTGGCTGCGTCTGCACCTCGCTCAGCCAGTGAGCGGGAACCGGTCTGTATGTGGGATCCAAACC
>NW_007738262.1:16114-17352 GCF_000696425.1 Galeopterus variegatus | reverse complement strand
GCCCTTTTTTTTTTTTTTTTTTGATTATTTTGTAGTGAGATGACTCACACTCCGTTAGACATGGCTGTGCGTAAGGGGACCCTCCTGACAGTGGTACGCTTTAGTAATCCTGAGTGCATCTAGGAAATTAACATTGCACAGAACCAACCCAGATCCACACATTGGGACTGAAACCGAGCACTTACTACTGGGCTCTCATGCTGACCTCAGTGTGTGTCATTCCTTTTGTACAGGTCCTCAGATGGGACTTGACCGCCCCAGAGGAGTGTGTTTATAACTAAGCAAACGCAACTGCAGCCTTAAAACCATGACAAAAGGAGCCATCTAAGAACAGCTTGTTTTCTGGAAAGAAAAATTGTGGCAGCAAGTACAGTATCACCTTTGGGAGGTGACAGAAAAATTCCTGGATTAGGTTTGCTTTGTACTGGCTGGGCTGGACATTAACAGTGTAATTGTCAGGATGTGGCAGACAACGGCTGGGAAGGGTGAATGTGGGTCCAGCTCCACCCCTGGTGCACCTGCCACCCCCTAAAGCCCAGCATTTTCTGAGCCCTGTTGCTCCAGTGCACGGTAGAGATGTTCTGTTCACAGCTCAGCAGCCCCAGGAAAGTGTCCCCTTGAGGTTTGCTCCCGGAGCATTAAACTAGTCCAGGCCACCCACCGTGGGTGCTGAGAATCACCCACACAAGGAAACTGGTCCAGGGAAGGAAGCCATTGCAGTCATTTAGCAAGTCATTTCTGCCGAGCTGGATCACAGGTGTGGGTGGAAGGGGGTTGACAGGCCACATGCCTGGAGAGAGTCTGGGAGGTCACGGTGGCTGTGTCCATCTCGTCACTTGTCAGGGCAGGGGAAAGAGAAGAGTCCCAGCTGAGGACACTTACAGGTTCTAGATTGAATGAAATGACTTAAGAAGCTTTAGGTGTGAGACGCTGCTTCTCCTGGTCATGAGTTCCAGGTAGCTCGTCTACAAGGAGAGAGTGTGCTGGCCGGGCCCAAGAGAACATTCTGGTTAATTAAGCTTCTCGATCAATGAATCAGATGTGTGACCTTCTTAACCTTTGTGCCTCAGTTTCCTCATCTGTAAACTGGCTTTAAGAAGAGGACTTATGGGGGCTTGGAAATTGCTAAGAGAGTAAATGTGACATGTTTTCACTACACACAAAAAGTATGTGCGGTTGGGGCCGGCCCGGTGGCGCACTGCGCTAGTGCGCCGCTTGGGAAGCGCGGTGGCGCTCCC
>NW_007738262.1:10157-15213 GCF_000696425.1 Galeopterus variegatus | reverse complement strand
CCCACATACAGACCGGTTCCCACTCACTGGCTGAGCGAGGGGCGGGAGCAACGCCGAGGGTTGCGATCCGTTGCCGGACACGAAAAAAGACAAAAAGACAAAAAAAAAAAAAAAAAGTATGTGCCGTCACGGGTGTGTCATTTGCCTGGTTTAGCCATGCCACGACATGTACATATATCAAAACACCATGTTACACGCCGTAAATATATCCAACTTTTACCTGTCAGTTATAAATACGTAAATAATAAAGAGGAAAGTACTTATCGGAAGAATTCAATGCGGGAATCCATACGATGCGCTCAGCACCACGCGCACTCAGGGCACGCGGCTGCTTTTCTATTATGGTTTCTGCAGCCGCCTCCTGACCTTGGTTAACATGGGTCAGCCACAGGAGATGACCCACCTCGTGGTGCCAGGAAATTGTGTTTCTGGGCCCAAAAGGCTGGGGACCCTCTGGAGAAAGGGGGCAGGATTACCGAGGTGACTGCCACCATGTGGGACACCCTGTCCCTGGCCTATCGTAGTGGATCTGCTGTGGTGCACAGCTGTTGTTTTGTGACATGTCAGCGCATCCTGACTCCCACAGCGCCTTCATCATTTTTGAGTCTGAGTTTGATCTTCTAGAAGGCAAACACCTTGCCTTGCTTCCCCCCCTGCATCTTCTTAATTAGCTAAAAGGTAGATACTCAGTAAATAGTTTGGGATGAGATAACGAGGTTTCTAGAGAATTCAGAATCAACTGGAGCATGTCCAGAAAATGAAATAAGTGGGGAAAACGAGAACTAGAAGACTGGAGAGGGTGTAGTAGTCAGACAAAATGTCCTGCCCTGAAGCCCCTCGAGTCAGGGGCCGAGACCCAGCAGGTCTGCAAGGACGGCAGCTCCTGGCAAACGGTGGTGGCAGTTCTAGCCCTGTGCCCTCGTGTGTGCTGGCCCTGGCAGCAGCAGAGACACCTCCCAGATGTTGCCAGAGGAATTCGGTGGTCCCCATCACATGGTGGCCCCAGCAGCTTCTGTGGCTCTAGGCATGGTGAGCAGCTGGGAGTGGCAAGGTAAGAGGTCATACCAAAGAGGTTAGGCACAGCACGTGGCTTTTGTGCAGAAGGAGCTGCCCACAGGGCTCAGACTCCCAGGCTGTGCTCACCGTGTGACTCCAGTTCTCTGCCCATCACAGTTATGCAGGCCTCCAAGTCTGTGTCCCTGCTCCTCGGCTCTAGTTCCTTGTGATGGCTTCCCATGTCCCTGCAGGCCTGGGCCTCTGCTTACCGGGGATATCCCCAGGTGGGTGTCCTGTAAACTGCAAGCTGCAAACACTCCCATTCAACTCAATACATTTTGGGGAGATCTAAAATACTGACTGTGGTGCTATTAAAAATAAAATCATGGACTATTTAGAGCATAAAAAGAACCTTAGAGACAACCAACTCTACTGAATTTTTCAGTTGAGAAAAGTGAAACAGAGAGGTTGCGTTTCTTGCCCAAGGTCACACAGCTCTCTAGCTTAGGGGCGGAGGTGGAACTAGAAGCCGGATGTTCATAGGTATCCCGTCTCCACTCCACACTCCTAACAAATGTAGACTTTGTCAAGAGTTAGGGTGACTCATCTGCTCAACTTTGAGTTGATTTATTTGGGAAAAAAATTCATTATGCATCTCTACTGGAATTATTGCCAGCCACTGCTGCAGAAGTGTGTGGATCTGGGCTGGCTATCAGAAGAAGAATCTGTGTAAAATGTTGGAAGTTGAGCCAATTTTTAAACCCTAGAAGGGAATGTGTGTTGGTTGTATGACTGGGAGCTTTGAAACATTTTTCCGCTCATTTGTGGAGTGTTTTTGTCATTCTGGAGATTTAGACATTGAATGCACTAATTTCATTTGACTGCTCTGTACTTACCCTGGCCTGTGAGCCTCTAATAAGCACTTGCCGGCAGAACAACCTAGCTGGCAGGGTAAGTAAGTGCACGGGCTGTTCACTGGCCAAGCACATGACACAGATTTCATGTCCCTTTTTGCAGGTGCTTCTCAGCACTCTGCCCCCTCCCACCTGGCTCCTCTGGACTGGAGCTGGGGGACAGTTGGACGTAAAATTGCTGTATGTGAGCAGACTTTTGAGATAAGCCTGGAAGGACACAGGAAGGGAAAGAGCTTTCTCTCTCTCTCTCTTTTTCCCCCCTCTTTTAAAAAAGTCTTTTAAATTGATACATTGTAATTGTACATATTTATGGGGTACAATTTGATGCCCTGATACATATATGTATGTGGAGCATCTCTTTCCACAGGGGAGTGGCCACCCCACGTTGCAACACGTGTGTGCCTATAAGACGTAGCTAATTATGTGTTCTATGGAGGAGGAAGTATCTCTCTCTGCTGGTCATGAGAGTGGATTGCAATAAAACAACTAATAATAATAATAATACAATCACACTGGTGTGACCAGGGACAGCATTCTGCTTAATGGCTTAGCAGAGGCTGCTGGCCAACTGAGAGGACAGCAGGGGTGTCTGGGCCTTCCTGCTGGCTCCAGTCCCCGCTAGGGTCTGACCTGCCACCCTAGTGCAGTATCCTTTTGGAGGCGTGCTTCCAAATGCATCTGCCTGGTCTGCACAAAGCCCCCCTCCAGCCTGGGCATGACCTTGTTGCCCATGTGCACAAAATACATCCCGTCCCTTGGCTTGTCTGCCCTCTACATGGCCGCCCGCTGTGAACTGACCCTAAGCGAGTGCCTGTGCTCTGTGTCCCCAGGTCTCCCAGGCAGCCGCGGACCTCCTGGCGTACTGTGAGGCCCACGTGCGGGAAGATCCTCTCATCATCCCAGTGCCTGCATCAGAAAACCCCTTCCGAGAGAAGAAGTTCTTCTGTACTATCCTCTAACTCCCTTTGGGATGATAACGTCTCCTTTTCTGTCCTTAAAATTCCCCTGTAGAGACAGACCATGCATGCGCTAAGCCTTAGGGGGCACGACCCACCCCCATCCTGTCCAGGATGCAGGCCGGGGCTTGTCTCGTGTTTACATTTGTTTTCTTTGTAGCATTTGATTCCTTGTTTTTTATTTTCATGTTATTTCCATTATTGGCAAAGGAAATAGACATTTTTATAAACAAATGACAAATGTGCCATGTAAAAATAAGTATGGATTGAAGGGTTAAAGGGTTTTAAACATCTATTCCCAAGTTTAAATACATCAAGTTAATAAATTTCAGTGATAATTTATTGAAAGGAAAAACTGTCCCCAAATATCCCCCATTTATACCAACTCAGTATCAAATGGGGGGGGGGGGGGGGAAATATGTAGGTCAGGTTTCCATGTCCCTGCCTGGAGAAGACAGTCTGGACGTTATTTCTTGCATTTCCATCATTCTGTGAGAAATGAAACCACCCATGGGGTTGCAGTGGTTTTGTTAGCAGCACTGTCCCTGCCTGGAGAAGACAGTCTGGACGTTATTTCTTGCATTTCCATCATTCTGTGAGAAGTGAAACCACCCATGGGGTTGCAGTGGTTTTGTTAGCAGCACTGTCTTCCTGCACCACGTGGCCCAGACCCTAGTCGCTGGCTCTTGCTTTGGCCACTTTGGAGGTGGTCTTTCTACGCATGTAGCTGCTGGGTGGACCCCGTAGCAAACTTGCCCATAAATGCACACCCTGAAAGCCCTCAGCTCACATGCTCCAGCCAGACCTGCAGGTGGCTCCTTTCCTCTCCAAATGCCACCTCTCCCAGTTCTCTCCTGTTCTGGCTCCTACTCGGTAGCTCTGACATGGGCTGCATTAACAAGGGCCCATTCTGGGCACAGCGCTGGGCCCTCTGGGGTCTCACCAGGGTGGCCCCTGCCCTGCAGGAGTGAGTCACAGTGGCTGCAGCTCACTCTCATCTGAGCATTGACGTGTGTTAACTTATTTAATCCTTCAACAATAAATACCATGAGTGTACGACTATTTTAGAGTGAGGGGAAACTGAGGCACAGAGCAATTAAGTGGTTTGCCCGGGGTCATAGATATTAAGCAGGAAATCCATGACTTAAGTGCAGGCAGTCTGGCCCCAGAGCCCTCCTGAACCTCTGAGCAACGCTATCTTCCAGGTCTACCTGTTGGCAGGTACGAAGACCCGCAAACTCTCTTAGAGCAAACACCCGAGGTAGGTCCCTTCCCACATTCACCAGGAGGCAGCCCATTGAACCCCTATCCTGGCAGTTTAGGGAAGATGGCAAGTGGATGCCCCAGGGAAAGTCTTGACACCAGTGACTTTGCTCTCAGATTTTCTGAGACAAACCTGCAGGCCCCACCTAAGCCAAACTCATACCACCCCTGTTGAGAGAATAAACCATGGGAGCAGCGAGCTCTTTGTCTAAGTTTGCTCTATTCTGTTTATCTGGAAACTGCCTCTCTTCTCGGCTCCGACAGCAGCTTGCTGTGTGACACAGGGCAAGCCATCGTGTGCCTGCAATGTTCTAACCCACAAATTGGGGACGTGATTACTCCTCCTGCCTTTCTGTCTGGCAGGAAAGACAGAGGTGCTACATATATGAAAGCACTGATTGTCATTTAAAACAAAGCAACGCTGGGCCAGCCCGGTGGCACACTCGGTAGAGTGTGACGCTTGGGAGCATGGCAGCGCTCCCACCGAGGGTTCGGATCCCATGTAGAGACCGCTCACTGGTTGAGCACGGTGCGGGCGTGACACCGAGGGTTGCGATCCTGTTGCCGGTTGCGGTACGGGCGCGACACCAAGGGTTACGATCCCGTTACCAGTCACGGAAAAAGACAAAAAGGGAAAAAAAATAAAATAAAATAAAACAAAGCAACGCACTAAATGCCAAGATGGAATACAGGGAAGAGTGCGTGACTTCACAGATACCGTGGTTCAGCTGAATGAATAATATTAAATAGCCTACGAAGAGGCAAATACAATGTTCTGATCAATTAATGACTTGCTATCCTCATAAATGGTTTTGGTACGTTTTTATTTCATGCTTCCTTTGTTGAAACCCATTCTCGGTTTCATGAAAGCTCACGGATAATAGCGGCTGTTGTTAGGCAGCTCAGTACTCAGACTATAGCAGAATT
>NW_007738262.1:8190-9216 GCF_000696425.1 Galeopterus variegatus | reverse complement strand
GTTTGTACTTCTGTCCCTTCATGCTCTGCCTCCCACTTCTCTCTTTTCCCTCTTCCTCCTCTCCTCCTTACATTCCCCTGTGAGATGCTTTTCTTCCTCTTACTACACCTCTCCTTTCTGAAACTATGGCCTTTGCAGTAGGTCATCCCTCTAAAGTGTTCCTCTTCCTAAAGGCAAGTTTATGCGCACAGGCTGTGAGATGCCCACACATGGGAATGAGCCCCCCCACTCCTCACAGTCAACAGAGGAAGAAAGAAATAAAACCTGCACCTGCACTGCTCGGTTGTCCTTTTGTGTTTTTAGTGTGGCTGTCCAGCATCTGCCCTCCCCCCCTGCAAGAGGAACATCACCCCTTATGGATAAGTTTAGTGGGATGCAGTACCAACCTGCCACTGTGGAAGCTGAAACAAGAGGGTGTTTCCTGTCTCTCAGCACAACCCCCTTCCAGCCCCGCACCAGCCAGGGAGTGGTCAATGACCAGGTGGGCTGCTTAGACTCCCCTGCTTGGAGCTAATGACACAGCAATGAAGGGATGCTGAGACTCATGTCATGGAAGCTGCAGTGGTCCAGGGGTGGCAATGATCCAGCTGGGGAAGGGTCTAAGGCTGGCAGGCTGCAGGGACGGTGTGTCCAGGAATAGCAGAGTCCTGGGAGGAGCGTTCCTGCTCCACTCCACAGCCCCACTTGGCTGTCTTGGCTCCCACCCATCTTCCTACATCTTCCTTCTAGCTTTCTGTGAATTCTTTGAGCCTCCAAGCTCCATCCAGTAAATTCCTTATTCTTCCATGAAATAGCCTGAGTTGAATATAAATACTGTATGACCTAACAATTCTGCTCACAGGTGTGGACCCAACAAATGTGTACATATATTCATTAGAAGAAATGCACTCAAATGTTCACAGAAACACTATTTATATGAAAATCAACTACACTGTATATTGATAAAATAAAATAAAATACTTTTTAAAAAACACTATTTATAATAACCCCAAACTGGAAAGCACCCAAATACCCATGTTGAATGGA
>NW_007738262.1:6999-7695 GCF_000696425.1 Galeopterus variegatus | reverse complement strand
AAAAAACACTATTTATAATAACCCCAAACTGGAAAGCACCCAAATACCCATGTTGAATGGATAAACAAATTATGGTTTATTCCATATTTGCGTGATGGAATCCTATACAGCCACGAGAATGAATGATCTGCAGCTACACCCCACGGCATGGGGTGGATCTCACAAACCTAGAGTCAGTGAGATAAAGCAAGGTCACACCATATGATTCCACTTAAATAAAGTACAAAACCCAACAAAATGAATCTATGCTGTTGCAAGCAGGGACAGAAGTTACTACTCCTAAGGGGATAGTAACCTCAAGGGGGCACAAGGGGGGCTTTGGTGATGTTGTTTCTTGATCTGGTTGTTGGGTACCCAGTTTTGGAAAATCCTTAAGCTGTACACTTTTGATGTGGGCACTTTCCTGTTTTACTTCAATAAAAAGTTGGTTTCTGTGGCTAGCAATCAAGAATCCTACCGTTATTTGTTTTTTCCTTTTTGTCACTTTGCTCAACTTGTTAACGGCTCCTCAGTCACTAAGATGACATTAATGATAACTAACACCATTAGCAGGGCATTCAAGAGCATGTCTTATGACATTTTGAAATACAGAATATCCACAATCTGCAGCTATCTGGATGGAGAAAGGGCTGGGACGCTGGGCAGGTGGCTCCCTGTGAGTAGGACATGCGAGCGCCATGCTGTGGGGTTGGTGTC
>NW_007738262.1:5135-6748 GCF_000696425.1 Galeopterus variegatus | reverse complement strand
AGTCACTAAGATGACATTAATGATAACTAACACCATTAGCAGGGCATTCAAGAGCATGTCTTATGACATTTTGAAATACAGAATATCCACAATCTGCAGCTATCTGGATGGAGAAAGGGCTGGGACGCTGGGCAGGTGGCTCCCTGTGAGTAGGACATGCGAGCGCCATGCTGTGGGGTTGGTGTCTTTTGAGCAAACAGTGGGGAATCCTGCTGGGACTTTGCATGTGATGACTGAGAGGATGTTCTCAGCCTCTCCTGCCTTCTGACCACAGGACTGAGTGGAGGGTGTGGCCTGCCACCCAGCCCTGTTGTCACACACCTCCTTGGGGGACTCTGCGATGACGCATCTAAACACAGCCTCATCTCCCAGCCGTGACACATCCCTCCTTCCACTCTGCTCCCACTCAGAGGGGCTCCGGCCACACTTCCAAACCTCCAAAGGTGTCTGAGGATCTCCCAGTGCTGTCTCCCCAGCTCTCGGCTTCATCGTGGCCCCTGCCCTTCTCCATGCAGCTGACGTGCTGAATCCCAGCGTGATCACAGAGCAGCTTCCTGCTGGGTCCCTGCTGCATGAGTCAAAAGGTCTAGCTGCTGTGAGCCATCCTGTTATCTTAAACAGACTTCTAATTCTCTTCTAGTTTCATCTGCATATTTCTTCACAAAATTNAGCGGGAACCGGTCTCCACATGGGATCCGAACCCTCGGCGGGAGCGCCGCCGTGCTCCCAATCGGCGCACTCTCCAGTGCGCCACCGGGCCGGCCCATCTATGGTAGAATTCTATGCTATCTTTTTAGAGAAAGAAAATCATCTTTGCATTTTCTTGAAAAGATTTGCATACTTTGCTTTACTATGTAAACTTGTTATCTTGCTTTCTTTTAGGCAAGGTGAGGCCTCATCAATAACTCTTTTGGAAAAAACACAATCTAAACTTGACTGTCCTTTTTACTAGTAAGCTTTTCTTACATCTTAAACAAAACTTATAAGATCCTTGTTTGTTCTTGTTGTTTATGTCTGCATATATGCGTGCGTAAGCTGTATGTCATGTCTATATGTTCATGTCTGTTTATGTAACTGTTTTATGTACAAGGTACCTAACTGGCTTATAATTAATGCACGCTCATTAAATAATAAATATATTTGTCAAGTTCACGTGACTTAAATTTTTTAAAGTTTTGATAAATATACTTTCAAAATTTGATTCAAACCTTTTACCTAAATTTATTTTTAGGTCAATATGTTTCCTCGTTATCTCAGCTCTGCCTCCTGGCCATGCTGGGAGAAACAATATCTTTTAGACATAAAAAGTGAATACTGCCCTCTGCCTCTCTGGATTCCACTTGGCTTTAAAAGCCACGTGGAAACCCGGGACCTAAAATGGTTAGTGAAAAGAAACCTATGCCAAATATCGCATGGGCCTTTGTTAACATTAATTAATTAGAGTATAGATTTAATACACCAAGTTTTTGGCTGGGAAACCATAAATATGTATTTGGTTAATTTAGTTAAAACTGAAATTGGGTTTTGTGTAATTTGCTCTGATAATTGGATGCTTATTTATTAACCTAAATGTATAAAGATGTTCTTTTCAACACACATTGTTGTTTGGGTTT
>NW_007738262.1:3720-4849 GCF_000696425.1 Galeopterus variegatus | reverse complement strand
GCCGCTGCGCTTCCCAAGCGGCGCACTTATCCAGTGCGCCACCGGGCCGGCCCTCACTTAACTGTTCTTGATGCAAAGTTGTAATAGGTTTTTTGTTTGTTTACTTGTTTGTTTGGTCCCTCAGATAATTGGTTTAAACAATTTATTTAATCGTAAGTTCTTGTGCTCTTTGCCTTTAAAACCCTTTGTGAGTTTGGTTTTATTTTTTGTAGTAATTTGTGATTTTATTTAATTAAATGTTCTAAGCCTTTTGTTATTTAACACAGCTTTCCAACATTAAATTCTGAAACTTTAAAATAACTTTGGGAAATTCCAAGGGCCCTGGAGTTTCTCAAAGGATATATAAAAGATGTATCAAAACTAATTGGCTTATTTAATAAATTTGACAATATAGGAAAACATTGTCAATACTAAGGGTGTTATGGATATGTGTTCCAAAATTTTGTACGGTTTTTAAATATTTTTGTCCTAATATAAATGTTACCAGTCATAATTTTGGTTTAATTATAATTTTGAAATGTTATGTCTTCAAATATTTCATGAAAAAAACTCTGATAGGTACAGTTTCTTGACAAACTTTAAGTTCATAGCTTTAAACTAAAGTTCCAAAATTCTAATGAAGAAACTGATGGGTTTATAAAATCGTTCACAAAGGTCAAAACAACAAAAGTTGATTGGTAAAATTAATTAAAAAGTATTATGGGTCTTTACAATTTCTTTTTTTTTTTTTGTCCTTTTTTTTGAGACCGGCCGCACCGCATTCAGCCAGTGAGCGCTGTGAGCGCACCGGTCATCCCTATATAGGATCCGAACCCGTGGCGGGAGCGCTGCTGCGGTCCCAGTGCCGCACTCTCCCGAGTGCGCCACAGGCTCGGCCCACAATTTCTTTATTTTAAAACACTGCTGGTTCTCCTAATGTTTTTCCAAATGTAAGAAAAACTCTCTCTCTTTCTTAAGCTATCTATAATTAACGACAGTTGGTAAAATGTCATTTAAAACAGAGATAAAAGCATTTGTTTTCTCTTTATTTGATCCCCCCCAAAATTTAGTAACTTTGAGTATTTTCACGATTATTATGACAATGTGGCTATTTTGTATAAGTTCAATGAAAATTAACTCTTTCTTTATA
>NW_007738262.1:2026-3367 GCF_000696425.1 Galeopterus variegatus | reverse complement strand
ACACTGAGGGTTGCAATCCGTTGCCGGACATGGAAAAAGACAAAAGACAAAAAAAAAAAGTATCATGGGTCTTTACAATTTCTTTTCTTTTTTTTTGTCCTTTTTTTTGAGACCGGCCGCACCGCACTCAGCCAGTGAGCGCTGTGAGCGCACAGGTCATCCCTATATAGGATCCGAACCCACGTTGGGAGGGCCGCTGCACTCCCAGCGCTGCACTCTCCCAAGTGCGCCACAGGCTCGGCCCACAATTTCTTTATTTTAAAACACTGCTGGTTCTCCTAATGTTTTTCCAAATGTAAGAAAAACTCTCTCTCTTTCTTAAGCTATCTATAATTAACGACAGTTTGGTAAAATGTCATTTAAAACAGAGATAAAAGCATTTGTTTTCTCTTTATTTGATCCCCCCAAAATTTAGTAACTTTGAGTATTTTCATGATTATTATGACAATGTGGCTATTTTGTATAAGTTCAATGAAAATTAACTCTTTCTTTATAACAGGATATAATTTAAAACTTTGGATATAGGATAGCATGTCTCATTTTCAAGTTGCTGATCTTTCTTTATGTTGCCTAAATTTGGCCAAACCTGCTGATTCATCTTGCGATTCATCTTCCCCCCCCGACATGGGACTGACAGATCTTCACCTGGGAAACAGCATTCCCAGGAACGTGGGACAGATCACTGAGAGAAAGTGAGCTGAGATGCTTCTCTCTGTCATCACCTGGGAAAGAGCCTTCCCAACACCGAGAGATTTATACAAAGAAAAGTAAGATTTTTTCAGTTTAAATATTGATCATCAATGCTTTTATGAGGAATGCCTTGATCATAAGGGGGAAATAACGTCTTTTCTACAAAAGCACCTCTCTAAATTTTCTTGGCCTTAAAGAGGGTGTTTGTAACTTGGATGAGACATCCTGTTCTTAAACAAAAGACTTGCAATTAATCAAAAATTTTACAAAAGACTGGATGCTCTGGAGACAGTAATGTCTTGGACAGTTTTAACATTAACAGACTTTTTGGATTCAAAATCAACTACTATACGGAGCAAAAAGTCCCATTCTGGAGTTTCAACAATTGGTAACTACACCCAATTCACAGCACCTGGAGTCGTGCCACTGCAGCCACCCTGAGAAACGATGACATAGTCGGTCCTCACTTAAACTAAATTAAAAGGAATTGCCATGCTAAATGATACTAACTTTGTTTCAACAAAATGCTTTTTGTTTTAACTGTGCCAACTTGATCTATAGCTTTTGCTTTTCTTTTAATTAAATAAAAAAGGGGGAGATGCTGTGTGCCATCCTGCTATAGGGAACGGCATGGGAGCCTGAGTGACACCC
>NW_007738262.1:0-334 GCF_000696425.1 Galeopterus variegatus | reverse complement strand
TAGATTTTGTTTAGATTAGTTTATAATTGTTTTTAATAGTAGTATAAAATATAATAAAAAGTCATAATCAAGTTTTATTATATAAAATCATCTTGTATATATTGTGATTCTGGTCATACACTAAAATAATAAATATAAACATAAGACATTAAATTGTTAGATATAAGTATACATAAGATTTTACAAGAATTTAAAATATAAGTTTATGTGTAAGTTTAAAAGGTCAAGAATTGTGATTCAGACCAGAAGTCTGACACTCTCTAATGCCAAGCCTGCTGCTACTGTATAGTTTCCTGGCCACAAGCCACAGGCTTTGGGGTGAACTATTGATGCA
>NW_007738261.1:45076-45671 GCF_000696425.1 Galeopterus variegatus | reverse complement strand
AAAATGGGTAACAGATTATAGAAACTATTGAGGTTAAATATGTCCTCTTCAATCTCTATGTTAAATGAAAACATCTCAAGGAATTCTTAAAGACTGATTTTCTTAGACTGCCAATGACATGATCAACAGAAAAATGCCTGGTTTTATTTCTCTATCACATTGTCTTATTAGATTGAATAAAGCCACTTTAACTACCTGCCAAATAATAAAAGATAATCTTATTTGGGGTCAATAAAATAACTGGAATTTGGAGTATATATTAGATGATAACAAGGGAAGTATGGAAATCTTAGACTTCAGGCTATTAAAGTCTATCATTTTAAAAATAACCATCCTTTGGCTGGCCAGTCAGCTCATTCAGGTAGAGTGCAGCCTTGTAACACCAAAGTGAAGCATTGGTATCCCTGTACAGGCCAGATGCAAAAAAGGGGGGGGGGGTCAGTTTAAAATAACCATTTTTTTAATTGTAAAAACAGTTTTTAATTAAAATTAAAAATAACCATTCAACTAACATTTGGCCTTTTTCTGTATCAGGCAGTGTTGTAAGCACTGGGATTTTTACTTTTTTTTTTTTTTTTTCCTTTTTGTTTTTTTT
>NW_007738261.1:42341-42750 GCF_000696425.1 Galeopterus variegatus | reverse complement strand
GATACCACCTCACTCCAGTTAGACTGGTTATAATCAAAAAGTCGGTGAATAACAAATGCTGATGAGGGTGTGGAGCGCAGGGAACACTATTGCACTGTTGGTGGGAATGTAAATTAGTACAACCACTTTGGAAAACAATTGGGAGGTTTCTCAAACAACTACAGATAGATCTTCCATACGATCCAGCAATCCTTCTTCTGGGTATATATCCAGAGGAATGGAAATCATCATGTCGAAGAGATGCCTGCACTCCCATGTTTATTGCATCTCTGTTTACACCAGGCAAGATACGGAACCAACCTAAATGTCCATCAATAGATGATTGGATAAGGAAACTGTGGTATATACACACCATGGAATACTACTCTGCCACAAAAAAGAATGAAATACTCCCATTTGCAACAACATG
>NW_007738261.1:39617-40659 GCF_000696425.1 Galeopterus variegatus | reverse complement strand
CCCGTTAAACTGATTCTGGACTTCTGACCTCCAGAACTAAAAGAGAGTAAGTTTGTGTTGTTTTAAGCTACCAGGCTTATGATAACTTGTTGCAGCAGCCACAGGAAACTAATATGAGCACATAGGCACTCAAGAAATATTTGTTGAATAAATAAATGAGACTTAGAAAATGACAAAAGGAGTAGAAATCAAAGCCAGAATAGAACCTGAGGTATAGAACTAGTCTTCATAACATACATAGCTCTGAGCAGTTTACTTTGGCCCACACATCTAAAATTTCAGAACAGACTCATCAGTTAAACACCAGACGTCGCTGTGTTTGTCAAGGTTCTTAGCCGCAAGCTGAAGGAGTTATCATTGGCTGATTTAAGCAGGAAAAGGAATTTATTTAAAGGATGGTGGATATCTCCGATTCACCAGGATAACTGAAGTTCCAGGTTCAAGGCCAACCATGTACATTGTGCATTGCCACATGACATGGCCCTGTCAAAGATATGCAGCCAGGAGCAATGCACAAAATGTGCCATACCCAGCCAGATGCCAAATAAAAATCAATAAACAAAATGTGCCACACACTTGGACTGGGGAAGACACCATTGGCACTGCCACCAAACACAGCATAGCATCACAAGCACAGCTAGCACCAACTGCCACCATTACTACAGAGAATTCTTTGAGAGTCCTAAACCACAACGAAGGTTAGGTTAGCAAAGACTGAGCATTTTAAGCTTCTGTAGCAGCAGGCAGCTCCGCATCCTAATGGGACTCAAAATGGGAGCAGGGAAGAATCCCCCGATATAGGAAGAAAGGGTGCCAGTGATGGAGAATTGTAAAGGAAAGACAAGTGTGTGCTGCAGGGGCATTTCCAAAGCTCACAGTGAGCTTATCTTCAAGCATCAGACTTTGACATTAACTCACAAAATCAGAATGTGTAGTCATGTATCTAATGACCCCTGTGTTCAATCACTCTAAATCCAAATTAAAATGGGTAACAGATTATAGAAACTATTGAGGTTAAATATGTCCTCTTCAATCTCTATGT
>NW_007738261.1:36377-38130 GCF_000696425.1 Galeopterus variegatus | reverse complement strand
GTGAGCAGCCGGTCTGTATGTGGGATCCGAACCCTCGGCAGGAGCGCCGCCATGCTCCCAAACGGCGCACTGAAGCAGTGCGCCACCGGGCTGGCCCGGGATTTTTACTTTTAATGATTAAGAAAAAATCCCAGAGGAATTTGTATTTTACAGAGGGGTTAAGAAATAGAGACATGTAGCTAAACTAATTATAATAGTTGTGACATGTAACAGGTGCTCTAATAGAAGTGTTATGGGTTGAATTGTGTCCCCCCAAAATTCACATGTTGAAATTCCAACCACAAGTACTTCAGAATGTGACTTTATTTGGAAGTAGGGTCATGCAGATGTAATGAATTAAGTTAATATGTAGTCATACTGGAGTAAGGTGCGCCCCTAATCTGACTGACTGTTGTCCTTATAAAAAGAATACCTTATGCACGTGAAAAATGCTCAATGTCAGTCAGCATCAGAGAGATGCAAATCAAAACCACACTGAGATGTCATCTCACCCCAGTTAGGCTGGCTGTTATCAAAAAGACAGAGAATAACAAATGCTGGTGAGGATGGAGAGAAAGGGGAACCCTCCTACCTTGTTGGTAGGGCTTTAAATTGGTGAAGCCATTATAAAAAAAACAGTGTGGAGGTTCCTCAAACAGCTACAGAAAGAACTGCCATAGGATCCAGCAATCTGGGTATATACCTAAAGGAATGGAGGTCATCATGTCGGAGGGATACCTGCACTTCCGTGTACCTCACAACTCTATTTACAATATCCAAGAGTTGGAACTAACCTAAATGTCCATCAATGAATGAGTGGATAAGGAAAATGTGGTATATATACATGATGGAATACTACTCTGCCATAGAAAAGAGTGAAATTTTGCCATTCGCAGCAACATGGATGAACTTAGAGAAAATTATTTTAAGTGAATAAGCCAGGCACAGAAAGAGAAATACCACATGTTCTCACTCATTAAGTGAGAGCTAGAAAAAAAAAACAGATAAAGAAAGAAAGATACAACAATCACAATAATTCATTGAACTTTAAAAGGAGAGAACGGAACTGAAGTTACCAGAGGTGGGAAGGGGCAGGGGGGAGTTAGCGATAAATTAGTAAATGGTGACAAAACATGATTACATTGTGTAATGTTGAATATACTAATTGTATTATTCCATTTCTGTTGCTTGCAACAGAAATATCTGAAATTGGGTAGTTCATAAGAAAACAAAATTTATTGCTTACAGTTTTGGAGACTGGGAAGTCCAAAGTTCAGGGAATACATCTGATGTAGGCCTTTTTGGTGGCGACAGTGACACAGGAGTCTCATATGGCAGAAAATGTGGAGCAGAGAGAGTGATAGCTCCTCATGTGCTCTCCTTTTAAAACCCACAGAACCACAACCATGAGCACCATTAAACCACCAACTTATTACTAGATCATGGTCCTGACAATGCAATCACCTCTTCAAGGCCCCACCTTTAAATTACCATAATAGGATTTTCCATCCTCAACAGTTAACAGTGGGGATTAAGCTTCAATGAGTTGGGGGGAGGGGCATTGAATCTACAGCATTCTACTCCTAATCCCCCCAAAACCCCAAAAACTTATGTCCTTTTCATATACAAATACATTCATTTCATCCTCAAAGTCCTAACTTATTTCAGCTCACCAAGTACAAAGTTCAAAGTCCCATCTGTAAAGTCAAAACAAGTTATCTACTGCCAAGATACAATGGTGGGACAAACATAAGGTACACATTCCCATTCAAAA
>NW_007738261.1:34023-35649 GCF_000696425.1 Galeopterus variegatus | reverse complement strand
CTTTTCATATACAAATACATTCATTTCATCCTCAAAGTCCTAACTTATTTCAGCTCACCAAGTACAAAGTTCAAAGTCCCATCTGTAAAGTCAAAACAAGTTATCTACTGCCAAGATACAATGGTGGGACAAACATAAGGTACACATTCCCATTCAAAAGAGAGAGATAGGCCAGAAGAATGTGGTAACAGATCCTAAGCAAGCTGAAACCCAGCAGGCAGGCATTAAATCTTAAAACTGAAAATCGTGTACCTTGACTCCACGTTCCATGTTCTCTGCAAGCTGGTGCAGGGATTGGGCTTCCAAGTCCTCAGGGAGCTCCACTTCTATGGCTTTCCTGATCTCAGGTGATGCTTCGGCTCTCCCAGACTGGCACTGCACGATGGTAGCTCCACAGTTCTGAGGTCTCCATGATCTGGTGGGGGTTTTCTGCTGCACCTCTGACCCCACATTTCCTCTCAGCATTGCTCTAGTGAAGGCAGTGTCTGCACTGACTCTGTCTGCAGTGACTCTGCCCCTGTGACACATCTCTTCCCAGGTCCCCAGGATTTTCCATACATCCTTAGAAATCAGGATGGAGGCTCCTAAGGCTTCATAGCTCTGACATTCTGTGGACCTGCAAACTTACCACATGAACACTGCCAAGGCTTCCAGCTTGTATTTTCAAAGCTATGGGTCCAGCCACACCTGAAGCCAATTTAGCCATGGCTGGAGCAGCCAAAGCAGCTGGGGTGCTGGTGTGGGAAGCAGCATCCTGAGGTGGCCCGGGACAGCAAGTCTGTGGAAGGCACCTCAAGCCCGTTCCCCAAGACCAGTATGTCTCCCTAGGCCTCTGGGCAAGTGATGAGAGAGGTGGCCTGTAAGACTTCTGAAATCCTTTGGGGCCTTTTTTTTTTTTTTTTTTTTCCTTCTCTTGGTAATCTCTTTCTTCAGTACTAACCTCCTTAGCAAATGGTTACTGGGCTACACCCTTGCTTTCGTGGCCAGGCTGAAAGTTTTCCAATTTTTTGCCCTCTGCTTTCTTTTGAATGATAAATTCTGGCTTTACCTCATGCCTTTGCTGCCATAACTCAGCATAGGCTGTTACAAGCAGACATGCAGCTTCCCGAATGCTTTGCCACTTAGAAAGTTCTTCTGCCAAGTACTCAGGGTCAGCACCTTTAAGTTTCACATTCCATAAAACTTTTGAGCATGAACAGAATGCAGCCAGTTTCCTTGCCAGTTCATAGCAAGGGTGATCCTTGCCCCAATTTCCAATAAGTCCCTTCTTATTTACATCTGAGACCTCCTTAGAATGGTCTTCATAATCCACATTTCTATCAACATTCTAGTTGCCACCATTTAACCAGTCTCTAAGACGTTCTAAACTTTTCTCACCAGCATCTAGGATTTTCCTAGTATGTTCCCCCAAATTCTTCCAGGCTCTTCTTAACACCCAGTTCTGAAGCCACTTCCACACTTTCAAGTATTTGTTGTAAAGCAATACTCCACTTCTCTGTTACCAATTTTCTGTATTAGTCCATTTCTGTCACTTTTTCTTATTATTACTTAATTTTTTTTATTTATTTTTTTTTTATTTTATTTTGTCGATATACAATGTGGTTGATTATTGTGGCCCATTACCAA
>NW_007738261.1:23897-32718 GCF_000696425.1 Galeopterus variegatus | reverse complement strand
AGGGGCATCTTATCTACTGCACTAATTATCCTGATTTGAGCTTCACATATTGCACACAGGTATTAATATTCAAAGCTGTACCCCACAGATATGTATAATCAGTTATGTTCCAATAAAAGAATAAATTAAAAATTAAAAAATAAAAACAAAGGTCTGCATGGAAAAATAAATTTAGACTAACAAACAAAAAAAGTCTTATGAAGAGACAGACACACACACTCACGTGTGAAGATTGGAGTTACCCTGCCACAAGCCAATGAACTATCAGAAGCTAGGACAGAGGCCTGAAACAGATCCTCCCCAGCGCCTTCAGAAGCCCCTCCAACACTGTGATCTCAGACTGCTAGCCTCCAGACTGAGACAATAAACTTCCATTGTTCTAAACCACTCAGTGTTTGGTACTGCGCAATGGCAGCGCTAGGAAACTCATACAAGATGTTTGGGTCAATTGTTCTGTGAAGCCATGAGAGGGAGGGATCCGTTATAGCTGAGGATATAAAGAAAGTGACCTCTGAGAAAGTACCGTCAGTGGCATATCTGGAAAAGTGAAAGAACTTCAGCATGCAGGAAAAATTCAACTTAAGACAACCCTCCAGGAAATAATGAATACACAGAAGGATAGAAATGAATCCCCTGGAGGGAAATCTGGAAAGCCACCTTGAGACTAGTTACAGATATTATATATCTACTTATTCTTCTCTGTGACCCCAAAATCTAATTTAGTGCAGGGTGCATCATATTTGATTTTAAAAATAGATGAATAAATGACACAGAAGCCAAAATATGTGACACTTTTAAACGGGGTTAGAATTGACATGAACAAATATGACAAGCATATTCTATATAGCAAGGGTAGAATATTAATAATAACAAAGTAGTATCAAAAAATTCACTGGTTTCAATTTTTTGAGAGAAATTTTTGTAAATGAATGCAAATTACAAGCGAATAAAATCTGGAGGCATAACTCATTTCACCACCCTCAACAAATAAGCAGAATAACACAATGATCAGTAAGAAAGGACCATACAAAATGCAAAATGTTGACTTAACTGCAGCTTTAATAATTACAAATTAGGCATTCTTGTTGTGAGACTAGAGTCTCATACTAAATTATGAAGAACATTTTTGGAATCTGGGAAATTTAAAGCTAATGGAGTTGAGTTTCCAAAACACATTCTAAGTTACAGAATGCCTAGCACAATTGTCTACAGATGGTCTATTCATTGATTCCACAAATATTTATTGAGAGAAGCTTTGTGTTAGGCAATGACCAGGACAACAGATAGTTTAACATAAAAATATTGCAAAGTAAGAAAGATACACTAGTTATACACTAAATGGAAACATTTATGCATTTACACTGCTGGGCAACTACCTAATTCATTTTTTTAACATTAAAGAGTTAGTTCAAAAAAAAAAAAAGAGTTAGTTCATACCCAAATTAATCTATAAATCCAAAGCATTGTTAATCAAAATCTCAACATAAATTTTTACAGAACTTATATGCCAATTCTACAATTCGTACACAAGAGTAAAGGGCCAAGAATAGTCAAGATAATTCTGGAAGAAAGAAGAAACAAGAACAGGAGGCTTGCCTTACTAAATATTAGGATGTATAAAGCAATAGTAATTAAGACAACATAGTTTTGCTCCAAAGCAAACCAATATGCCACCAAAAAAGAATAAAGATGTCAGAAACAGAGCTGTGCACAAATGGAAACTTGATATAAGACAAAACTGGTATTTCTAATTCCTGAGGAAGGATAGACAATACAATAAATTGTGTTGGAACAGTTGGCTTTCCACATAAAATAAATTATATTCTTTTATGAGATCATGCACAAATTATTACAAGTTCCAGAATAAATAAGAGACCAAAATGTAGAAAGCAAAATTTTACAACTACAATATTAGGAAAAAACTATGAGAAGGTCTTTATGACTTTAGAGCAGGAAAAGAGTTCTTAGATAGTACATAAACTTGGCTACATCAAAATTAAAATTTCTGCAGAACCAAAGCCACAATAAACAAAATTAAAAACCAACCAACAGACTGGGAAAAGACCTTTGCAACATATGTAACAGAAAAGAACTAATTATATGAAATGATGCTGTTCGGGGAATCAAGGCCTGACTGAGAAAAACAGGTCCAAGAACCACACATTCAAGATCAGAAACCTCCAGCTGTTGGCTCTAGACACTCCTTTCAGAGCTTGCTGAGAGGTACATTTTCTTTTATCTTTTTTTTTTTTTTTGTCCCTCCATCCTTAATACTTTATTTTTTATTAGCATATTCATTATTACAAATCATAATTTTCTTTACGCCCCTTACCCGACCAATCTCTTCCCCACCCCCTCCTTTCCTCCCCCCATCTCTAGTATCCTTAGGTTTGTTCTCTCTGTTTGAAAGTTCAACGTATTATTACGGTCTTTTCTTTCTTTCCTTCTTTCTTTCTTTCTACGATCACTCCCAAACCTCTGATAGGTTGCTTCTATTTGTAAATACAGGCTATTTGCCTCCTCTGCTCTCTCTCCCTAAGGGAAGGGAAGGAGGGGTTGGTTACCTCTCCCCAAAAACCTAAGGAGCAAGGACTCACAATGATTAGGAATGTTTGACGATGCCTGCAAGAAGGTCACACTCATATTTGTTTCCTGGTAGGATATTTACTAAGCCACTGAACTTGATAATCTGCTTTGCACTACTGCAATAGATGAGGAAAGAACTGGGAGAGATGACATGGTGGGAGACAGCAGGGCAAAGAGAAGGCCAGAGCTTCAGGTTTCCAGGAGGACTCAAATTTTGGCCTACAGTCTTGCTGGTGATAATTACATCATGAGGCAAAGAGGCACAAACATCAAAGAACCACTCTGTGAAGCTGCCAACTGAGGGTCAGTGGACGATGTAGCCAATCATGCAAGGAGCACCCAGTGCTTCTAGGAGCTTCTTAAAAGTGAGGACGTCATCAGTTGAACATGTTGAAGCCACATTACCTGCCCCATGGAGCCCATAGACATCAAGCCAACCAAGGAAAGAACTAAGTTTCAACACCCTAGGAGCAGTGGAGCATAGCAGAGGCTGCTTCACTTATCATACCCCCTGCTGTGTGAGATAAGACAACGCCTTGTGCACACACACACATGAACACCACTCCAAACACCTAGAGTTGCAAGTCTCACCTATTTAGAAGGGAGATCTAGAGGGTTTTTTTTTTTAATAAAATATGAGACTTAGATTTTTAAATACACAGGGATGAATCTCAGAAAACACAGTGAGTCTGCTCTAATAATAGAGTGTGGCTGAAAAGTAACGGAGATGCTGAGATTTTTCTCCCAGTGGGTAAGGAGCTTTCAATGTAGTACAACTGGTAGTTGTTAGTGGGAAAAGTAAAACTATTTGGGTTTATATCTTGATGAGCTGAAAATTCCTCACTAAAACACTAGTCCTTGGTATCCATATTATGTAAAATATACTTTCTAATTAATACAAAAAAATACCTACAAGAAAAATGGTGTATTGACTATGAAAATACAGTGGTTCAAAACAATCATCATTCCTTTGCTGTTGATTCCACAATTTTGGCACAGCCCAAGGGGACAGCTTGTCTATGCTCCATGTGACATTTGTTATGGCTAGAATGTTCAAGAGCCTTCTTCTTTCATGTGTCTGGCACTTCAGCTAGGATGGCTGGAACAGCAGGGAGCCTGGAAGGAAATCTCTCTTTCCCTCCTCATGGCCTCTCCACATGGCCAGCTTGTACTTCCACACAGCATGGCTGTCTCAGAGGAGTCAGATCTCTCACATAGTAGCTGGCATCTCCAAAGACCAAAAGCAGAGCTTGCCTTGCTTTCTTAGGCCCAGACTAGCACAGTGTCAATCCCATCACATTCTATTAGTCATCCTGGAGAAACTTGTCCACATCGTGCCAAAACACAAAGATGTTCATCACAGCATTTTTTGTTATATTAAAATACTGGAAACAACCCAAATGTCCAAGTAGTAGTATTTAGATGAATAAAATGTGTTGTATTCATATAATGGAGCAAAAGGAAAAGAATAAACTGAATCATTATTTATCAACAAAAATATATCTAAAAACAATGTTGAGTGAGAAAAGGTAATTTTAAAAAATCATACACTGTGAAGAAAATTATGTAATTTTCTAAAAATACAAACTAGAACTACATACTTTTATATGTACATGTATATATTGTGAAAGTAGTAAATCATGGATTGTAGGGACCCACTCCAAAACCGCGACAGTGATTGCCTCCAGGAAGGGAAGGAGGAAAAGTGTTCTGAGAAAAGGACAGAATAGAATTCAACTTTGTTTGTAATGTTTAAATTGTTTTATTTTTTAAAGCTATGAGTATATGAATATAATAAAATATGAGTATAATAAAATTTTATTCTTTATTGATGGCTTTTTACTATATTAGTCTATAAAATGTTCTGACATTTAAATTGTCTTAAAATTAAAAATAATTTTTTTAAGAGTTATCTTGTCTTAAAATTGCTAATCTAGGTTGGGGGCCCAAGATAGTTTAGTCTGGGTATTATCAAAAGCTGTGAAGGGTTTGAGATTTCACACTACTTGTAAGCTAACAAGGGAGACTGCTGTAGTTTCATATATACTGACAGAGGACATGAGACTCCTGGGTCAGAAACAGAAGACTTTATTACTCATGGCAATAGCAGTAGCCAGAGTGTCAGCATTTCTACCAGTTCACCCAAGATCCAGTTCCTATAAGGCAATACAAAGAAGGCTGTGTTTCAGGACAGTAACACTGAGATTATGGAACCTAAATCTTTTGTAATGGGCAGTAAGACTGCTTGGCCTATGCTCTATATCTTCTAAGGTTGTAAGCTGATCTGCCCTTTGCTCCAGAAGGAGGTACTATATCTATCTTCCAAGGCTGATAGCAATATAAGAATCCTTGGAAAGATAGTCCAGGACAAAGGCAGCCAATGCCTTTCTCATAAGAATTTTCAGAAATTCAAGGGGACTATGGAGAATTGTTTCCTAACAGAAACAGTGGGGTACCTCTTTACATATTGAAAGATTCTGTTAGAAGACAATCCTCAATAGGGCCCTAGAAGTTTTTTATTTTAGCGTAGTAATTTGCTTATTCTATCTACAAACCTCTACAAGCTAAAACCTTCAAATCAGAAGAATAAAACTTTAATACAAACCAGGTCAGTAAGATAATAATGATTATAAAAAAAAAGCTAACTTGTAACAAAATAATAAAACAGCTTCACACCTCAAGTACAATGTTTCTTAAAACATTAAATGTCATTTTAAAATTTCATCATGAAAGAAAAAAACAGCCACATAAGACCAGAATTTTTAAAAGTATTCTAACCCATAAATACACTATACTATAAATAAAGTGCCATGACATAAAATAAAATGAGCTATAGATATGCTTTAGAATTAGCTTTGGTACACATTATGATGCATAATAGCTGCTAGAATCTTTAAACAACTCATAATGTATGTTTTACTTCTTTATGTTAATACAAAAAAATTCAAAATACCATACAAAGATTTCTAAAAGCCTACATTGAAATTCCAAGAAAGTCAACCTGAATCTTGACATAAGGATAATGATCATGAATAGTTATATAAAACTTTTCAGTCTATAAAGCACATAAAGCACTTTTACATGCAAAATATTAAAATGCTAATTTTCAAACAACTTTGAAAATTGTTACTCAGACATATACTAAGCAAAATGTTACTCAGACATATACTAAGTGTCTAACTACTAAGGGCTTCTTAACACACAGTAGGTGCTCATTAAAGTCTGGTTATCCTCATGGCCAAGCACTGACAGGAGTTTGAGGCAGTGGGGAAATCTCAGGTTTTGAAGTCCAGCTTGGGCCAGATTTGAATCCCAGCCCCGCCACTTTTAGCTCTATGACCTTGGGCAAGTCAACCCCTGTAAGCCTCCATTTCCTCACCTGAAAAATTAAGAGAACAATATATAAATTATATTTTAAATGGTTAGATTTATGTCTGGTATGTAGTGGTTCTCAATATTAGTTTTTTAAGTTCTGAAATGTTTCTACTTCATATTTAATAACCCTAATAAGTAGATGAAACAATACAGATCAGTGTGACTTTGAATTGCAGTCTATTACATACCAGTAATCTTATCCCATAATTGTAGGTCATCTGAATGGTTGATTGAACCTTACAGGTTAAAAACATTAAATGTGCTATCCCTTACCTAAGTGTGAAGAGAAATACCTACATTGTACAAGATGAGACATTCTATCAAACACCCAACAAATAGAAAGGAAATAAGTTGCATTAACTCTGTCAAAAGAAGTAAGACAAAAACCAGGAGGCAGCTTTGCTAGTAGTAAGAACTCCAGGCAGAAGTTAGCACAGGTGAGTTTTAGTTCCATTTATTCTTCTAACTAGTTGTGTGGTCTTAGGAAAATCATGGAGTTTCTGCTCTCTGGGCCTCAGTTTATCTGTCAAAGAGAGTTTCATTAATCCTGTCATTTATGGCAACATGGATGAACCTCAAGGACATTATGTTAAGTGAAATAATCCAGGCACAGAGACAAATACAGCATGATCTCACTCATATGTGGAATCCAAAAATTTGTTCTCATAGAAGTAGAGAGTAGAATAGTGGTTACCAGAGGATGAGGAGGGGGAGAGAGGGGCGTGACAGTGAGAGATTGGTCAATGGGTACAAAGGCACAGTCAGATGGGAGGAACAAGTCCTGGTGTTCAATTACATAGTAGAATTAATAGAGTTAACAATATTGTATTTTATATTTCAAAATAGCTAGAAGAGAGGTTTTTGAATGTTCTCATTGCAAAGAAATGATAAATGTTTTAGCTGATAGATATAATTACCCTGATTTGACCATTACACAATGTATACATGTATGGAAATATCACACTGTACCCCATAAATATGTATAATTACTGTGTCAATCATAAATATTTTTAAAAGAGATCCATTCTAGTATTTATGGATTTTTTCTGTATGTGTCAGGCTAAGATACTTTTTAAAAACGAGCCAGGCACAATCCCTGCCTGTAGCTGTCACTTAGTAATTTCCTTTCCTATAGCCGTTGTGACCCCACAGCCTTCCCAGATTAAAAAAAAAAAGAAGAAAATCTCTATTTCATTCAAGCTTCAATGTGCTTAGATCCAAGAGATAAATCATGATTGTTCTGAATTAGTCAAGGCAATTCCTTTCCCCTTTGCCAAATATTCTCTTCTCTGGCCTCCCTTACAACTAGGAATGGCCATTTGGCCCAGTACTGATCTATAAAGCATAAAAGAACATCTGTTGGGCTTCTGGAATCAATTTTTTTCACTAATAAAAGGAGATCCTTTTTCTACTTGCTCCTCCCCTTCCTGCTTGAGATGTTAGGGACGCAGTGCCTGGAACTGTGACAGCTGCCTTGTAACCGTGAGGTTGCAAACACAGGAAATGAATCAATTCACTCAGGATGATGGGAAAATCTTGGGGTTTTAATATTATCGAGTCACTGAATGTTACCTCAGAACACTTTACTGAAGTGGGATGTCATTGTGATTTATGCTACTGTTACTTGGGTATTTGGTACTCCCAGCTAATTGCATTCCTCATTTATACACTGCACTCATGGAAGTTTTCTATCTGGTAGAGGAGGCAGACAAATCATCAGAAAGGTGCTGTAGAGTGAAATAATTACTATTATAGAAGTGAAGATAATTCTTTTTTTTTTACCCAGCTGACAAGTTGCTTCAAGAGCAAAGAATACAAGAAATATAAAAATGTCACTAAAAAAAATGCAGTTTAATATAAAAGAACATATTGATATTAAAATACGAATCACATCAAATATGCAGAAATGCCAAAATCCTACAAGAAGCAGGTGTGACAATAATGACAATCACAGTTAACTCTTATTGAGTGCTTCCTTTGTCCCAGGCCTAATCCTAAGGTTTCTACATCTATTAATTCATTTAATCTTCCAAACAATCCCATGAGATCAGCTCTATCATTATCCCCCTTTTACAGTGGAGAAAAGTGAAGCCTAGGCTGCAAAAGTGATGTAGCTGGTATTTGAACCCAGACAGTATTATGTCAGAACTGATGGGCTGGACCTCCACACTGCATCACATTCTGCAAAGCTGCTAAAAAATTATTTGAGAATAAAAATTAATTTCTGATTGTAAGAAAATCCAAGTTCTTCAAGAGGTAGTTAATATCAGAGCATCATAGGCCCCATTATGTGCTGATAAAATTGTTCTGGATAAAATGTTAACGGGTGAGTCATTCTGCTTTTTATTAGCAGGGAAGAATCCACATTCTACACATTATGCAAGGCAAGGGAGTAGTAAACTACAAGATAACTAAGTTAATGAATGTAAACCATGTGCCCTGCCCGCTCATGCTATTATCTGTGCGAAGTTTGTATCCCGTTCTAAAAGTCACCGACATCTAGGGCCATCATACGGAGCTGCACAAACTGTGTACTCCATAGCCCTGAGGACACTACTCACATTGTAGCTTATGAAGATGTCACCCCCTGGAGTTGTAAACTGTAGCAGCCCTGCTGACATCCTTTTTGCTGAATCTTCCTTTCTCCTCATATTTCTCACACCTTACTGGTACTTTAGAAATAATGGCAGTGCTCAGAAAAGTGGGTTGGAAGCAAGATAAAAGCTGGACACATTCATACACAGTATATGCACACACGCACACACACACAGATCCACATGACCACAATGGCACACTGAGTGTGTTGAAGTGTTTTCTCACTTCTTAATGGCAACTTGTCTACCTATATAAGAAACGGACC
>NW_007738261.1:20411-22967 GCF_000696425.1 Galeopterus variegatus | reverse complement strand
TAGATAGGTGTATTATACAGATAGAGATTTTGAAGCTCAAAGGAGCTAGCAAGTTGCAGCACACACAGTTTGTTTACTATCTCTCCTCCCTTTCTAACTGTGCATGAATTTTGTTCAGGTATCCACCCTGCCTCCTTCAAAATGAGTGATCCTCATTCTGGGATCCCAGAACAGATCTATTTTAGCCAATTTCAACACTTTAGATTGCTTTAGACAAGTATCTTTTGTTTCACTTGTTTTGGCAGCTGTCTGGTACAGGGGATCTGAACACATGACCTTGGTATTATAAAGCTGTGCTCTAACCAACTGAGCTAACTGGCCAGCCTCAGAATCAGTCTCTTTTAGTATGTTAACTATAGTAATCTTGTTCTCCCGTCACGATTGGTTTAGAAATCGACATATTAGCCTATTCTGATCAATGAAAAGTGAGGAAAAGTTTCCTGTGGAGCTTTTAGAAAAGATTTTATCACTCCCAGAGGAGACACAGAAAGAAACTAGTCTCTTCCTCTTCCTCCTCCCCCTCCTCCTGTTCCTCCACCCCCTCTTTCTGGAGATGTTCATGCCTGGATGTGGTACTTACAACTGATGCTGCCATCTGTCTACCATCTTGAATATTATGCCAACCACCTGAGAAGGGAAGAATTAAGAGAATCACAGAGGTGGAGCCAGAGTCCTGACGTACTAGGCTTGCAACCTACCTTGTGTCAGTATTTTTTGATTTATGGGGCAATAAATATTCTTATTCTTAAACCTAATCTGTGTTGGGTTTTCTATTAAGTGTGTTTGGCAAAACAAGTGGTAGATCTGGGATTTGAACACAGGTCTATTTCCAATTCTGGAATCCTCAGTTAGGACTCTATATTTCCTATGAGTGCCAAATACCTCTGTATGTCTGAGGCATAGGCATAGCATTTCCTCACATCTCTCCCAACACACACACACACACACACACACACACACACACACCTTTTCCGAGTCTATAAAACTCAGTCTTTGACTNTGTGTTGAAGTGTTTTCTCACTTCTTAATGGCAACTTGTCTACCTATATAAGAAACGGACCAACTACCATCTTAGTGACATTACCATCTGGATTCAGCCCCTCAAAGCAGAGTCATTAAAAGACTTTATCTAGAATCTTGAAATTATTCTGGTTTCTTAGCCAGTCAGGGCAAGGTCAGAAAGCATCTCAGGAATATATCCACACAAGGCAGTAAGATCTTTGAATCAGTTTTGCAGCCAATAAATGTATCTTGATTGCCAAGTAGTTTGTTATTTTATTAAATGCTTACTCTTTAAAAGGTATTGTGCTAACTGCTTTACCTTCATTATTTCATTTAGTCTTTACTAGATAAGTTAGATAGGTGTATTATACAGATAGAGATTTTGAAGCTCAAAGGAGCTAGCAAGTTGCAGCANACACACACACACACACACACACACACACACACACACCTTTTCCGAGTCTATAAAACTCAGTCTTTGACTTGTTTACTCACCCAGCACTCATCTTACCAACTACTTGAGAACATCCAGAAACTAGCCTATTTGGTGGATACAGAAAATTCACCTAGCCCTTGATAACCAGGTCCAGTTCAAGATTCAAGCCCCATCTCAACACTCTCAATCAGGAATATGAAAGGAAAGGCTATTTCCTATGAAAGGTAAATAGGAGAGGCTATTTCTTAAAACCATCACCACCAATATCACCATCAAGGACTAAAAAGAACATTATACCCTCAAATATACTTCCATTGTTAAACACATTTCAATGTCATTCAGCTTGTATCTGCCACCATGGTTTGAATGACCTGATATTTTCTACTTTGTTTCTTAATCCAAATGATCTACAGCTTTTGTTCAAATAAGATATCTCCCTCCACTACTACATGCTTTCTTTAGAATGCCCAAATATAGGATCTCAGAGCTTTTGACTCGAAACAATGTCAAGAAAACAAATAAAGAAAAAGAACCCAGATTTCTAACTATCATCAAGAGTTACCAATATCCCTCTGGAGCATTAAAACAGTATTCACTGCTATTCAAAGAAGGAAAGAATACTAACATTAGTCGAGCAATTTTGCCAGACTCTGTGTTAAACTTATTTTATTATCTCAGTTTATACTTGGAATAATCCTATGATATAGGAATTAATGTCACCTCAATTGACAGATGAGCAGATGAAGGCAAGATTAGGTCACTGCCTTTAGGTTCTAGAGCTAGTAAACTATAAAGCCAGAATTGGAAACCACATCTAGCAGAGACTAATCTCTGCAGAAGAGAAAGCCATCCATGGGTACTCTGACCCATCCCAGCATACTTCCTTAATTAAATAAGTACATTTATTGGGTCTCAGCTACAATCTTTGATGTTATTTTACCCAGAAATAGTGTCTGTGCTTTCCTGCCAGACACATTGCCCAGTGCATTGGTGAGGGGAAAGAGTAATAAGAAATTAGATATGACTATTGTAAAAGATTTAATAGTCATCATGACTGCAGAGAAAGAAGTAATCTGAGTCATTTTCTCCCTTAAAAGAAAGTGTGGGTCAGAAAATAG
>NW_007738261.1:14441-19722 GCF_000696425.1 Galeopterus variegatus | reverse complement strand
CAGAGAAAGAAGTAATCTGAGTCATTTTCTCCCTTAAAAGAAAGTGTGGGTCAGAAAATAGTTAAGGTTAAACTAAGTCTGGGGCACATCATAATTCAGGACCATGGGCAACGAAAGAGGGGCAATAAAACTTAAATATGAGACAGATAAGAGATAAAAGCAGAAGAAAGAAAATGCTTAACTCCCAGGTTCCTCCAAAGGAATTTCAAACTGTCGAGGGTTTTATTCTTCCTTTCATTCAGGGCTATTTATCTTCCTTATGTCATCCAGGTCCTTCCTGCAGAAAAGCCATTCTCTGTCATACCTGACAGTGCAAATTACTTCCCCCAAGGGGCCCAAACCAGTTTGTTTAACTTCAACAGTGGCTTTACTGGCACAGGTGTTAACTCTCTGTCTAAGAAGTATTTTGAGGAGCATGAGTTGGGGGGGCCTGACCACTTCTTTCTGGTAGAGATCAAGCTGCAACAAGACCGGGAAGAATGTGGCACCAAACTTATTTGCATTACAGTTACGCGAGCAAAAATTATTTTCATTTTACCAATTCTACAAGGAGTACTTTAAGCCTGTGAAGACTCTAATAAAATTCTAATTGTGACTCTACATTCCCTATTAAACTATAGAAATAGCCTTGGAGTGATCATTAGACCTGAAGAATGGGGCCTTGGGGAAAAAAGGGGGAGAAATAGGGGTATATTGTGAAGACAGTGATGGGGGATGCCCAGGAACACGCATTACACTGAAGATAAAGATGAAAATTTCTGGAATAGAAATGTGCATCATATGAATTCACTGGATAATTTATAAATACATTCAACCTATTGTTAAGCCAACCTGCACTTTTATAGGAATATACTCAGACTAGTTTTAAAGAGTTTCTCGAGTGGTCACATGCAAACACATCCCCAACTCCACTACAACCAGACCTACTCTGATCATTATTGGGTCATCCTGCCCTGTGCTAATACTATTCTTTGAGAAAGTGAACTTTATTGGGCAAGGATACCACAACTTACACATTCCTAACCAGCTTGTGAACAAACTTCAGAATCAAGTTTCACATTTCCCGAAGATGGAGCTAATGGTATATTTGGATTTTGGTAGGGAAAGAAAACTACCTATACACTCTTTTCAAAGAAAAGTTTTCCTCTACCTGAGAAAGTTGTTCCCCTGAGTGGAATAGGAATGTGCACCTACAGCATTTTAGAAAGAATAGAATACCTACCTAAGCTATCAGATCAGCCAAACCAACAACAATGGTAGTTATCCATAGGGTGACAGACATCACAAGCCAACGTACATACTCACTTTCAGAATTAAATCCCAAGCTGAGGTGTGAGTGTTGGGAGAACCTATATTCAACCGTTTTGAGTAAAGGAGCAACTTCCCATAGTGGGATACTAATTGGTATTACTGAAAGGGGCTCAAAAGTCAACTAAGTTTAGAAAATTCTTAAAGAAAACAACTTTCTACTGAAGCATTTCTCTTAGACTTTAACCCATTTATACTCATTGTGGATTTCCAAGAGTGGTGATGTATTTATGCAGAATTTTCCAAATATATTTCTCTGTTTGGAAATTCTTTTAACATGAAGCAACTTTCCAGACTAATTTTCTGGAAAATTAATGATCCAAAGATAATATGGCCATCTTGAAGCTTGCACTTAACCATAGGTCATAACCAGATCATGAAAAACATCTTCACTGACAAAAAGAAAGAAGGAACAAGGCAAGGGAGCCAAGAGGCCTTTCACACCTATAATTTCTATGACTGATAGTTTGCTGGTGTGTCAAGTGGAGACAGTATAATATTTGGACAGAAGATAATTGAACTGAGAGAACAGCCTGTGTCTGACTATAATGTGAAATTGTCTAAGATTGACTAAAATATGCGACAATTGTGGCCCTTAATACAGATAAAGAATTAGGCTTCATTTTTGTAAAATTATACAGCTGCGTGCAGTCCACGGATTAAACAAAAGAGGTGGTAATAAAGTTACTCTTATACAAATTATTTTTCTTGAGGCTAACTAAAAAACAATCATGCCTTAAGGTCCCACTTTTCTTCCCCAAAATTTGAAAATTCTACTTTCAAATTGAGGTTATAAAGTTATAAATCTGGCTGACACAGGACCTTATGCGAATAACAAACCTTGTGGCAATTTAGTACCTTTATGAGCAGAAAATAAACTGTGTATTCAGATAGTAACACTCAAATTAGTTATCTTTTAGAAAACAAAAAGACACAACTCAGACAACACAGAGTAGAATGTAAGCATACCGTTCCTAAAAATATTTATTTGTTGCATGTACACGCTATTAATACAAAAAAAAAAGGGAATTAAAGCTTTCCCTGAAAGCTAATTTAGAAGAAGTCATGCAATAGATACAAATCTCCTACTAATACAAAAGAAACATTAAATTGTTCTTCAATGATAATCCCCTTGTCGAAGTGGGTCATTTCTAACTTAGCTTCTTCCTAATACCCCCTGCTCTATTATAACCAAATCCTTCCAGAAGAGATGGTAATTCTGTCTCTATTTGCCAATGAAGTTTTGAACACTTGAGCACTTTGTTTATAAAATGACACGGTAAGGCATCTAATGCCTTTCAGATGTAGGACAGGTTATGTGAACAGCCCATGATCTCATTCCTGTTATGCCCAGAACGAAGTGGTTAGAGGACAGTAAATGAGTCAGTGAAGCCTCAGGTCTCTGTCCTTATGAACTTCATGATAGGAAAGGCATATGAATCTCTTCACATTTCATTCTTCAAACATAATTACTTACTGACATTAATTTCTTCCTCTTGGAAAGAAATGTTGTTTTTCACCTTTGTTTTAAAAGCATTTCTGCTTCCCTGGAGATTAGGTCTTCTGTATAGTCCAAAAGCAGAAAAAAGGCAGAGTTTTAGAGTTTCATTCCTCACCATTTCTGCATCACTAGATCTCCAAATCTGAAATTGTAGCCTTCCTGGGGAGGCCTCCCCTTAATTCTCAGCAGCTTGGTTATTACACAGTGTAATTTTTTAGCAGCACCTATGTATTAGTCTGTTTTTGTTGCTTACAACAAAATACTTGGAACTGGGTAATTTATAAAGAAAATGAAATTTATTGCTTACAGTTTCTGAGGCTGGGAAGTCCAAAGCCCATCTGGTGGTGGCAGCAGTGACCCAGAGGTCTCACATTGCAAGATGGTGGAAGCAGAGAGAGGGAAAGACAGATTCACCTCTTCTCTTAAAGCCCTCAGAACCACACCGCTGACCACCATTTTTAATCCATTCATTGCTGCATGGTCCTACAATCCAATCACCTCCTCAAGGCTCCACCTTTCAACTACCATAATAGGATTTCCCACCCTCTGAACAGTCACAGTGGGGGCCAAGTTTTTAATACATAAAACTTGGGGGACACAATTCGAGTTTCAGGGAGCTTTGAGGGGGGACATGATTCAATCCACTCCATTCTTAGAACATAGTAAGTACTCAAGATATGTTTGTGGAGTGAAAGACAATTCCAGAAATGGGAGTAGTTTTACCAAGACTAATTAGAATGGCAACATTTCACTCATTCCTTTTTTCATTCATTCATTTAAGAAATACTTATTAATCATTTAAGAAATACTTAGTAATCTAGTGACAGCCACTAGAAGTAGAGCAGTAAGTAAAACCTAGTCCATACCATCCTGCAGTTTTCAAACAACTAAAAGAAGACCAGTGTCTCTGGACTGCAGAAAGCGAGGAGAAGTACACAGAGGCTATGTTATTACAGAGCCCTGGGTCTTTCTCCTGAAGATAAAGACAATTTATTCAACAGTTTTAAATAGGAGGAAGAATATGACATAATTTGTATTTTTAAAAGGTCCCTCTGACTCATTGTGAAAAAATTGTGGAAGGCAAGAAAGGTTTCAGAATTCCAGTCATTACTAGATTTTTTCACAGGGGTTCAAAAAGTTCTCTGTCATAACTGACATGCTGTTAGCAAGTCCACTGGGTGATTTCATGGACACCAAGATAATCCTCTTGCCTGGAAATCTTCCTATTCTGTAGCGTGTGTAATCATGTTACACAAAAAGGCCTTTAATTCTATAATTCAAAGAAAAATTTTAAATTCAAATATTCCTGGGAGGGCTGGTTTGATAAAAGAGAGGGAAGAAAATTGAGGAAGGTGGTAGTGCTCCACAGGTGAGAAAAAGGGTGAATAAAATAGAGGTATTAAAACACACACCTACTACTTCCCAGTTTTACCTGTGCTGATCCTAGTGCCTTTAACCATATTAATTCCTCTATCTTAGAAGATAACTGTGTCAAGAGTGGTCCAAGAGCCAAAATCAAGCACCTTAACATGATAAAAACCTGATGTCTTCAAAGGCTAAGAAAATGTTTTCTCTGATCCCATTTCTGTTTTCTTACTTTTGTGAGTTAAGATACTGTTACCACTTCAGAAATACGTTGTACCAAACACAATAAAACACATTTCTACATGAAGGGAAAATTAATAAGCCAACTTTCATGTAAGTTAATTTCCTATTTTTCCTTCGGCTTTTCAATGTTTCTATTGCATTCATAAAAATAATGTAGAGAGCCCACCAAAGGATAATTAAATATTACTTTACATTCTACCCAATGACTATGTCATCTACAGAATAATTTCTCTTTAGTAGCTTGTGAATTACTCTGGTCTATTTGTATGGAGTACTACTGATAGTCTCTCTTGCGAGTCTTAAACTACAAAAATATCCTCTCAGTAAGGATGATCTATTTGATACAGGCTCAATTAAACTTGGTATTTGTTTTAAATGTACTACAAGCACTTCAGGCAATTGATCATTTGGTTTTGTTATAAAGTTCAGCAAGTGGCTTGTGATCTTCGCAACTGAACCAGACTTTCAGTACCATAGATAGAGCCTGGCTCACATCTTTGGCTATATATACACGTATTTGCAACTTTCTTAGGCCTCCATGTTTCCTAGCATTAAGTACAGAAACTCAGTGCTAAGGGGAAAAATGGCAATGTTTATGCATGAGTAAGCAGTAAAGAATCCAGGAAGTGCCTGATTTGCTTTTTTAAATAATAAATGCAACTTTTTCAGAAAAGAAACCAAAAGTTGAGTCCAGCATACAAAAGCCCTATGGAAAGGATCTTCACAGAAGTTGAGAACCTTCTCAACTTTTATTAAATGTCCTTCCTCCATCTACTATCACACTATCATAAGGTTTGTGAATATATCTTGGGATTTCAACTCATCTCAGCAGGTTTTTTTTTTTTTTTTTTTTTTTTTTTTTTT
>NW_007738261.1:10174-13689 GCF_000696425.1 Galeopterus variegatus | reverse complement strand
CGCAACCCTCAGTGTCGCACCTGTACCAGACCGGGACCGGCAACGGGATCGCAACCCTCAGCGCTGCACCCGCACCTCACTCAGCTAGTGAGCGGGAACCGGTCTGTATGTGGGATCCGAACCCTCAGCGGGAGCGCCGTCACGCTCCCAAGCGGCGCACTGTAGCAGTGCGCCACCAGGCCGGCCCTCAGCAGGTATTTATTAAGCAACTACTACAGTAATGTAAAAGGATCTCTTTTAATTCAATCAAGCTAACAAATACTTATTTTTATTTCACCATAAATTTTATATTTTTATCTCATCATAAAACCCAATAGGTTCTAGGTCTTAAGGTCATTTTCAAGAACTCTAAGGTGGTTCCTAGGTTATTATTGTAAAAAATCATTTTCTTATTCATTCATTTTGAAAACAGAAAAGAAATACTTGTGTAGTCCTAAAATCACTTATTAGAAATCCTTGGGGCCGCATATGCTTCAGAATTCAGGAATTTTCACATTTTGGGAACATATTAAATTATATGTCATGTAACACCCCTAGAATACAGCACAAATAATCAAAGACAACCATATTTATGCACCAAAACCTAATATTCATATTGAGTGGGACAAAAACTATAAATAGCTTCACACGCCAATAACAAACCAGAAGAAAAAGAAATCGAGAAGACAAGCCCACTACGATAGTCATCAAAAAAATAAAATACCTAGGAACAAATCTAACCAAGGAGGTGAAATATCTCTACAATGAGAACTGCAAATCACTGTTGAAAGAAATTAAAGAAGACACCAAAAGATAGAAAGACATTCCTTGTTCATGATTTGGAAGAATCAATGTAGTGAAGATGTCCATACTAACCAAAGCCACCTACAGATTTAATGCAATCCCCATCAAAATACCAATGACATTCTTCTCAGAAACAGAAAAAACAATACTAATATTCGTATGGAACAACAAAAGACCCCAAATAGCCAAAGCAATTCAGACCAAAAAAAGTAAAGCTGGAGGCATTACACTTCCTGACTTCAAACTATATTACAAATCTTTAGTAACCAAAACAGCATAGTACTGGCATAAAACAGACACACAGACCAATGGAACAGAAAGGAGAACCCAGAAATCAACCCACGTATTTACAGCCAACTGATCTTCTACAAGGGCACCAAGAACATACAATGGGGAAAGGAAAGCCTCTTCAATAAATGGTGCTGAGAAAACTGGACATCCATATGTAGAAGAATGAAACTTGATCCATACCTCTCACCATATACCAAAATCAACTCAAAATGGATTATTAATATATTAAAAGTGTAAGACCTGAAACTTTAAAACTCCTAGAAGATAACATAGAGGAAACACTCCAGGATGTAGCACTGGGAAAAGACTTTATGAATAAGACCCTAAAAGCATAGAAAACAAAAGAAAAAAATCAACAAATGGGATTATATCAAACAAAAAACCTCCTGCATAGCAAAGGAAACAATCAACAGAATGAAAAGATGACTTACAGGGGAGAAAATATTTGCAAACTATGTATCTGACAAGGGATTAATATCAACAATATACAAGGAGCTCAAAAAACCTTACAGTAAAAAAAATAATAATCCATTTTAAAAATGGGCAAAGGAGCTGAATAGACATATCTCAAAGGAGGACATACAAATGGACAACAGGTATATGAAAAAATGCTCAACATCACCCAGCATCAGGGAAATGCAAATCAAAAATCACTTTGAGATATCATCTCACCCCAGTTAGAGTGGCTAATATAAAAAAGACAGAGAACAACAAATGCTGGTAACGATGAGGAGAAAGGGGAACCCTTCTGCATTGTTGGTGGGACCGTAATTTAGTACAGCCATTATGGATAACACTATGGAGGTTCCTCAAACAACTACAGATAGATCTACCATATGAGCCAGCAATCCTACCACTGGGTATATATCCAGATGATTGGAAATCATCATGTTGAAAGGATACCTGTACTCCCATGTTTATCGCAGCTCTGTTTACGATAGCCAGACTATGGATCCAACTTAAGTGTCCTTTGATAGATGACTATATAAGGAAAACGTGGCATATACACACAATGGAATACTACTCAGCCATAAAAAAAGAATGAAATTCTACCATTTGCAGCAACATAGATGAGCCTGGAGAAAATTATACTAATTGAAACAACCCAGGCACAGAAAGAGAAATACTGCATATTCTCACTCATAAGTGGAAGCTGAATCCATAAACAAACAAACAATAGAGAGACAGAGAAAGAAACAACAATCTGTTGAACTTCTAGAAGGAGAGAAAAGAACTGTGGTTATTAGAGGTGGAAAAGGGGAGTGGAGGGGAGGGAAAGAGGGAGTGTAGTTAACGAGAAATTGGTTAACGTACACAAAGAAGGACTATGTGTTGTAATGATGACTATCCTAACTATCCTAATCTGACCATCACACGTTGTACACGACTACTGAAAGTCAAATTTGTACCCCACATAAATATAATAAATTATCTTTTAAAAACAAATAAATAAATAAAATAGCTTCACATGATAAGGTAAAATTTTTCTGCCAAATAAAATAAGAATGGGCAGCTCAGGTTTTGCCACCGAGAGGATTTCAAGAAAACAACTTTCACAACTATTGGATTTCCAAATGTTTTAATATGAAACTGTGGACCTAGATTTATTGAGCAGTGGGCATTACACATGCATTAAAATTTAATATTTACAATAAGCTTCTGAGGAATATTTTATTAGTTCCATTTCATAGGTAAGAAAATGTAGGCTCAAAGAAATTAAATAACATGACTAAGGGCACACATAAGTAACAGTGATAACGAAGTATCAAAGGAAGTTTTTCTGCCTCTACTAGCAGCGCACTTTTTCCAATGCAAATGTCTCCTCAAAGGAGCTCCACTATAACAAGTAACTGAACAGTCATTATTTCTGTCTACATTCCATTCGGGCTCATAAATTAGAGAAAACAAATTGCAATATTGTTCTTATAGGCCACAATCAAACTGTAACTGGAGATTTCCTAAACTTCCCTGAATGTGTTTGTGGCAGGGAAATTTATTTCATTTTATTCCACTTCAGATATTGAAGTAGGCTCCAGCCCCCAACATGATGTTATTCTGATGCCTTTGCTAAAAGTCAGCTTCCTTTCTGATTTCAGTTTGTCGTGATTATCTCACAGTCATCAACTGATGAAGATCACAAAACTTCACTCTCTGCAACTGGCAGGAAATGAATTAATAGCATTTCCTGGAATATATCCAATTTTATACCCCCCAAAAAAACTTTGTTAACATGATCCCAAGTCCTGAAATGTTTTTCTACTGCTGTGACAAATGGAGAGTTTTAAGAAATCTCAGAGGGCCGGCCCGGTGGCACACTGGATAAGTGCGCCGCTTGGGAAGCGCGGCGGCGCTCCCGCCCGAGGGTTCGGATCCCACATACAGACCGGTTCCCGCTCACTGGCTGAGCGAGGCGCGGGAGCAGCACCGAGGGTTGTGATCCC
>NW_007738261.1:0-9283 GCF_000696425.1 Galeopterus variegatus | reverse complement strand
AAAAAAAAAAAAAAAAAAAAAAAAAAAGAAATCTGAGAGATGAAATAGTCTTCAGTTATCAGCTAGTCTAACTCTTAATAGTATATATGAAGGGTATTCATATTTCTATTTTTTATTTTCAAATTCATATTTTTCTACCACATTATAGGGCTTCCATTGCATGTAAGTATGACTAAAAAGAGAAGTAAACCAGTATTTATCAAGGAAGCTAAATGTGATAATGTATTTATTCAGCATCATCTTACAGTATAATTCTCAAAAAAAACAAACAATCCCACCAGCAGGAGTAGAATTTGGCGAAACACAAGTAAAGGAGGATCTGGGACCTCTCCAAGCCAAACAGTATGCAAACAATTTGCCAATGTGCAAATAATATGACATCACTGCCATCAAGCAAGACATGACTTTACGGGTCCTAGATGTCCTTTAAAAGAAGCCAGTTTATCATGTGTGGACATCAATTCCATTTGCATCACTGGCTTTTCCAGTTACATTTTCTATGATGAGAATGTTACTATCTCCAAAACTGGCTGCCTTTTTGGCCAAAAGAAGTCCCATACTGTTAATCTATGTTGAAGACAGATGGAACTGTACAAAACAAACAAGTGCCTTGAACTGAGATGAGCTAGTGTGTTAAATAATAATGAATTTGACCCTGTAGGTGAGTCAACCGAAGGAGACCAGCATAGGGAAATGGTTTTATACAAAATAGTGGTTGAAAGCATAGATTCTGGGGAAGGCTGAGCTTTGACTCTGCCACTTATCAGATCAGCATGACCTTGGGCAACTTACTTAACTATCGTTTCAAAATTTTGTATATTTAATATGCATCACTTTCACAGTAAGAAAATAATTAAATATGTCAACTGGAAAAAGCTGCCTTTATCATCTAAGACTGAGTTATGCTTCATACACATGTATAGGGCATCCAGAGGTCAGGAAAAATGATCAAACCAATATGTGAGAGAAAATTGTGTCAGAGAAAAAGCACAAGCTAGCAGTGTCCCTTATAAATCTGTCATTACTTTGAGTTTCACTTTCCTCATATTTCCTCATCAGAATATCTATCTAGCAGGATTGCTAAGAGATTTGTATTTTTAAAAATCCAGCCTTATGCCTAGTGCATATATGTGTTCAAAAATTAATAACTATTACTTTTATTATGTATATAATGCCTCTATGTTTTCTTTAAACCCTAATTCTAATAAATTCACAATATCACTAGGGACAATATTTTCATTTTATGCAATCTATGGCTTTATTTTTCTGAATACATTAAACCCCCAACTATCTCCTCCTGTAGGGAGCACAGTCTGTTAACTTTGGATCCAACTGAATTGAAACAGCCTGTATCCAGGTGATCTCCAGGATGTCTACTCAGGAGGAGCCCAGACACTGAGGAAAGCCCAATCTGGTGCTTGGGAATAACTTGGCAGGCACAGTAATATACAGGGAGGGAAAGAACTTCAGACAAAAAGAGGATAGTGTCCAGCTGTAGGGGAAAGCCATGGAAGGAATAGGGACCAGAATTAGATGACAACAGTAATGGTGGTGGCGGTGGTGGTAAAGAAGATGGTGATGAGAAAACTGAATCCCAGAACAGTTAAGAGAATGGGTCAAGTGTATAAGCAGGTAAGAGGTAAAATTTAAAATTAAATCTCAGAAATCTGGGTCCAAAGCTCTTACTCTTAATCCCAAAACAATGAGGTGAGCGTACTTCCCAGCTCACATGCAAGTGGGAGGGCAGCCTACCTCACGTCCGTGGGAGCAAGTCCAGCTGGTTCTGTCACAAACCCGCCTCATGTCCACCTTCCAAGCTGGGCTGTCAGAACCAACCACTATTTCTCACTCCAAACCAAATTTTCGGGCCCTGCTCAAAGTAAAACAATCCTGCTTGAGATGATTTAAGTAAAGCACTTCCTAGGTGTATGATGACCTGGTAAAGACCTTTTTACCACTATAATCCTAAGATTTAGTCAAACGTTAAAAAGGGGATATAAACCAGGCCTGATTTTACTCAGTGATTGTTAGTCACTCATCCTGAAAAGGCTTGGTGGACAATAACCTTGGCTTGTTCCCAGAGTAATGACAGCCCTCTGCTTGGTTGAAACACAATTCGAAAAAGAAAATGAGTTTTTCTTAACTAAAGACAAGGGATGTATGTGTGCACATAGCCACACGGATGCACAAGATCTAATGGATGTGTCTGCTCATGCATGTAGACAGAGGGAGAGAGGTTTTCTCTGAAGATATGTTGTCATGAAAGACTGAAACAGGGCCACTGCTATCCCCAAGTTTCCATTGTGTAAATTAGAAAAAGGGCCCCTTTGGGGGATTGAAGCCACAGGGGAACACAGCTTGATTAGCATAGGTTGCTTCTGGGTAAATTAGAAAAGAACACCTCTTTCTCCAGATGGATACAGCTCCATGCAGGGTACATGGCCTGGTGAGAAAAGCACAGGGTGGTGTTCAGCTCTCACCTGCACCCTTGGTTAGGTGCCCTTGTGTAAGGATACAATCTGAACAGCATATGTGGTGGCCCTGGCTGGGATATCTTGTTGTCTTAGAGGTTAGAGGAAGAAAGAATCATCCAAGCAAATGGCACAGCACTCTGGGAAACCAATGGAGACATTCAGACAATGAATGTTGACAGACTAAGCACAAGAGATACAAGCACTACTTACATAGGACAAAGAAATATGCCAGCCTGAAACACCTCGCCCTGGTGTTAGAGGCATCAATTACCTACAGTTCATGAGGAAAAGGTTGGAGATCCAGAAATTAGGACATCATATCAGAAATACTAAGAGCCACTTCTGATTACCTCTCACTCCCTCCCCCAACATTCGTTATACATCTAACATGTATCATCAAGGCAGATTCAGGAGATGGGGCTGGCCTGTTAGCTCACTTGGTCAGAGCATTGTGCTGGTAATACCAAGGTCAAGGGTTCAGATCCCCCTACCGGGCAGCCACCAAAAAAAAAAAAGAGAGAGAGAGAGAGAAAGATTGTGATTCATGGGGACCTAGGACTTATACAGAACCAGTAAAACCTAGAATCAGCACAGATTCAGGTGTCTAAAGAGGCACTGCTAATAGAAGCTAAGTTAACAATTAGAAGAATGACTTTGTGAAAACGTGAATCCCTGTGGGATTTTTCTTTTTCTTTCTCCTTGATGATATTCAAATGTCTTCTAGCATCCTATCATGTTTCTGGGAGCCTTCAGCTTTCTACAACAGATGTATTCAATGGCTGTCATCTGCCAGATAGCAGAGCCAACACCTTTGTGAGTCATTGCTCAAAAATCCTCTCCTGAGGGCTGGCTGGTTAGCTCAGTTGGTTAGAGCACAGTGTTATAACACCAAGGTCAAGGGTTTGGATCCCTGTACCAGCCAGCTGCAAAAAAAATTATAATCCTCTCCTGGATTGGCCTTTCCCACAAGCAATCTTGGCAGCAACTTGCATGGCATGATTTACAGGATTCCAAGAAGGTCTTTGCACCAAAATCATTCCCCTAATTGTCATCTGAAATTCCATTATTAACATGTTATTCCTTGAGTTGAACATCTTCTTCTTCCAGCACTCTAGTCGAGATAATAGTGTCCATTCCCCCAGGTCCCTGCACAGCTCTCTTCTTTACTTCCTTCTGATCTTTGCTCACATATCAGTGATACCTACCCTGATGGCCCTATTTAAAATTCAACCCCACCACCACCCTTCTCCTTTCCTGCTTCATTTTATTTCCATAGCACTTACCACCATCTGACACTTGTATACTTAATTTTTTTAATTACTTATTTTCTAATTCTTTCACCTCCCTTCATCTTGAATGTAAATTCCATGAAGGCAGAAATTTTATATATATTTAGCCCACTCCTGTACCCTCAGAGCTAGAACAGTTCCTAGAACATAGAAGGTGCTCCATAAGTATTTGTTGAGTGAATAAATTAATTGAATCATAAGTAATAAATCAATGAATAAATCGATGAATGATAAATACAATCAGTGTAAATTAGTATAAGGATTTTTTTTCTTTAATGGAGAAAACTAGGCAGGATAAAAGCCTGAAAACCTGGGAGAAGTGACATGAGAAGGAATCTGAAAAACAGAAAAGAAAACTGAGAAGTCCTACTCTTATCTTTTCGGGAGATTTTTTCCAACATTATATAAGACCATCTAAAATCAGTTTTTGTAAGTCAGGGAAAATCTATGAATTCACAATACCCATTATAACTTAATTGTCCTTTATCAAATGTAGGTCCCAATGAATATATTTTTATATCACTGCCTTCAATGGTGCATGTATTAATCATTATATCTCCCCACTACTTCCTCTGCATATGTGTGTGTGACTATGAACGTGTCCCCTTACTCATTTAAGGTGCATTTTTACGTCTTTCCTCTACTTTCCTTTGCCTTCCCTGCAACCTTTCAAGTCAAAGCAACATATCCAGACCTAAAATTCTGGAGGTTCCACAGAGAGCACAAACAGAAGGACTTATAAGTAAAATAGGTCTGTCTATTCCATCCTATGGACTGCTGAGAAGAGGGTCATTTAGAAAGAGAAAAAAAGTCCTTTAATCCAAGATACTGTTTTCAGCAAAGCTGTCACTGTTTTTTAAATTATTAGGTCCAAAATTAAATTGAAAAGTACTGAATACTTTGAGTGGCTTTATACAAATTAATATTATCTAGGTCAACTTTTAAGTTTTAAATCATAATTAATATATTCTCTTTATGTGTGTTTTTTTAAACTTTCCATGTTTTTAATGTGATTTTATTATATCTTGAGGCCAAGTGTTTCCTATAGGTGTTCCAGGCTTCAGGCTGGGCCCCCCTCTCCTTTCTGTTTACAGAGGGAAATTCCCAGTGCACTAGAAAACATCCATATGCTGATAATTCCCTAACACTTATCTCTAGTCTTTTTTCTCCCCTGAGGGCCAGGCATATAGATCCACTTGTTCCCTGGACATCTCCACTCAGATATGTAATATGCAACTCAAACTTAATAGATCCAAATGGGAGCTCTTGATTTCTGCCCAGAATTAAACAGTTAAGCAGGTATGTTAAGTGCAGCACTTCTCCAAGCCTTTCATAAGCTAGAGCATAGTGTTCATTTGCAAGTGTTTCCCAGTTTGAGAAATACTATTCTGAAGCACCCTTGGGAAATGCTGTTCTGAAACCAAACAGCATTGAAGAAAACCTATGGTTTTCAACTTGAACCAAACTAATGAAGCTATATACCCTGCCCTGAAGTAAAGTCACCCCCAGAAGCATAAGCATGCAGAGAGAGGCTGGACTGCCTGCATAAAGCTGATATTCTGATTTACAGGAGCAGCTGTGATGTATCTGACTTCAATTTACAATAATAATAATAATAGTAATAATATGATGGAGTTTGGATGTGTTGTCCCCTCCAAAACTCATGTGGAAATTTGATCTCCAGTGTGGCAGTGCTGGAAACTGATTGAGTCATGGGGGCGGATCCCTCATGAATGGATTAACGCTCTCCCTGGTGGGAGGGGGGAGTAATGAGTGAGTTCTCACTCTATTAGTTCCCATGAGAGCTCGTTGCTTAAAAAGACCCTGGCACCTTCTCTCTCTCTCTCTCTTGCTTCCTTTCGCCATGTGATCTGCTTGTACCCACCAGCCTCCTGCCACTTTCTGCCATGAGTAGAAGCAGTCTGAGGCCCATGCCAGATGTAGCTGTCCCAGAATCATAAGCCAAATAAACCTCCTTCCTTTATAAATTACCCAGTCTCAGGGAATTCTGTTATAGCAACACAAAACAGACTAAAACATAATAATAATGAGATATGTAAGAAAGAAAAAGGTGGAGTCTGACATGATGCCTTCATTTGTGAAAATCACCAAGGACTTGCAAGACCACCAAAACCCAATTCTGAGTCAAGAGAAAGGAGGTTGGCAGTCTTGCCACCACTCTATGCCTGAGAGTTTTTAAGACACTGATACTGGGAAACCTAATAATAATGTTCATTCTCACAACTTGGAATTCAGCTTCAAGATGTATAATTTTCAAATTGCATTCTTTCAAGATTGACAGAGAAGCTTCTTTCTGAACCTCCCACCCTGTGTTCCCTCTCTGTCACTGCCTTTCCCCTAGGCTTGTGCAATTTCTACCATTCCAATCCCATGTGAGTTTTACAAAGAGGACTTCCATCTTGTAGCTATGTCATGAAATCATAAAGATGGGGAGGTAAGGGGATCAATCCTCCCACTTCTTCCGGGAAGAAGTAAGTACTTTCCTAAAAAATGATAGTGACAGTGACTCAGCAGTCAAAGTCTATTATCATATTAGAATCCTATTGTAGGAAAAGAACTGGCTCTGGAGTCAAGGCTGACCTTGGTTTTCATTCTGGTTTAGTGGCATAATGATTCTGTGCTCTTCTAAATTACTTAACTGCAAAGAGCCTTAGTTTCCTCATATATAAAACCAGGGTCACCAAACCCACCTTGAAGGGTTATAGTGAGAATTATTTATTTATTTATTTATTTATTTATTTATTTATTTATTTATTTATTTTTTTATTTATTCGAAGTGTAGACAGTATCTGTCTCATAGGAGGCCCTTATCAGAAAATTAACTCTAAAGCCACATAGTAGACTTTAAAGGCAGTATTATTTTAATATTTACTATATTTGGGTCCTATAGGAAGCTGCCTCCAAAAAGAGAAGAGATGATTTATAATCTGAATAGATTAGAGTTTCATAAAGCACAATGAAGCATGCAAGGGGCTCTATCAAAAACCATAAATAAGCCACCACGCATGTATTATGCAGTCAACTCTCAATTATTGATGTAGGGAAGGAAAGCAGATGGGGACAGTTCAAAGGAGTGAGTAATCAGAAAAAAATCTCTTAGATTTGTCTTGACATCTGCATTAAACTCAAATGTATGTGATGTCCAGGGAAAGAGATTTTTGATGTATTTTCCATAAGAAATCCTGACAGGACAATCAGCCTGACCACAGTGCTTTCCTATATCTCCTCCCACACGGGAACTAAGCAGTTCCTCAATCAGACTGATTCAAAAAGGGCAGTGCAAGTCAGCCTTAACTCACTCAAACCTCCCCAACGATTGAGACAGCTTCAATCATGGGATAAAATCTGCAAGCACAGTAAGTACAAATGGAGTGAATACAAAAATACCAACAGAGCCAGTGATTAAGAATCACCACTGATAAATCAAAACACACGTAATTAGATACTGGAGATGTGGGTGTGTTGTTCTTTGGCAATAGTTCACAGTATTAGTTTGGGGATGACAGAAAATCTAGCAGCAGAGATGTTAGTGTGGTGTAGGAACTAAAGAGAATGCCCATGGGAACACAGCCTCGCCAAGCGCTGGTGTTGGGCATTGCATTAGTAATTGGTTCACTCCTATGGAAACTGCTAAACTCTACACCTATATTTTGAAACTCATAAAATATACAGTCTAGTGTCTTCCTCAGATCTACTGAGTCTATGCCTCCACTGGCTTAAAAAGCTATCTCAAGAGAGCACAAGTCTTCTCCAGCTACGCACCACCCAACAAAAAAAAAAACCACATATATAGGCCATCTGTAGAATACCATTTGAAAAAAATGGTCTCAATTATTCCCCTGATATTCACATCCCTTGCAATGTGACTTTGTAGATCCTCCCACAGAGAGGTGGAGTTTATTTCTCCACTCCTGCAATAAGGCTGTCCTTGGAACTTGCTTTAATCAGTGGAATGTGTCAGGAGGGACTGTGTGTGAGTTCCTGAGCCTAGGCCATAAGAAACTTTGCAGCTTCCACACTCCTTCAGAATCTTGCCTAGTGGCCATGTGAACAAGCCTGGGCTAACCTGCTGTTGGATGACAGTCCCTATGGAACAGAGATAAACTATCTCCACTGAAGCCATCCTAACTAGCCAGCTGCAAGACTGCCTGGCAGTTGACTGAAAAGAATAAGTGAGTCCAACACAGATGAGAAGAGCCAATTAGCTGGACCCAGCCCAACAGAATTACAAGGTAAATTTCCAACCAACAGAATTACAAGGTAAGTAAGTGTTGTTGTTTTAAGCCACTATGTTTTGGGGTAACTTGTTATGCAGCAAAAGCTAACTAATACACCATCCCAAGAAGAGATGTTTGAAAAACAAGCCTCAACATGCAACATGGATCATCTAGTTTAGGGTGGAGGATTTCTGGGTGAATGACTGAATGCTGAGATTAGAGTAAAGAAATTCTGAAGGTAGATGAGTACTACCAAGGCCTGGCATCACCTCATGAGCTTCCACATTGTCTTTTGCCTCTGCACATAGTAATCCTCAGAAGGGGCTAGATTTCTACAGTTTTCCTACATTCATTAAATGGCTATGATAAACAACTATTGTGCTTTGACCAAGAGATAAAGGCCGAATTCTGTCATCTCCAGCAAAGTGGCTTTTCCCATTTCAATAATGCCTCACTTGCTTGTTTAACTTGCCCAAAGACAAACCTGACTGGAGGCCCTGAATCTCTCACTTTGAGACTAACGTCCTCATTCCTTAGATTTAATGGCAGCAACTTCTGAGAACTATCCGAGGGCCCAGAATTGCCTTTGGGAATTGATCTAAAACCACCAAACTGCTTTCATCTTTACTTAAATTTTCATCTATGGATTCTCCCATAAGAATGAAATTTATTTTAGGGCCGGCCCGGTGGTGCACTTGGTAGAGTGCAGCGCTTGGGAGCACGGCGGCACTCCCGCCGAGGGTTCGGATCCCATATAGAGACCGGTCCGCTCACTGGTTGAGCGCGGTGCGGGCATGACACCAAGGGTTGTGATCCCATTGCCAGTCATGAAAAAAGACAAAAAGGAAAAAAAAAAAGAAATATCTGTTGGGCCAGCCCGGTGGCGCACTGCTTAAGTGCGCCGCTTGGGAAGCGCGGTGGCACTCCCTCCGAGGGTTCGGATCCCACATACAGACCGGTTCCCGCTCACTGGCTGAGGGAGGCACGGGAGCAACACCGAGGGTTGCGATCCCGTTGCCGGTCCCGGTCCGGTACGGGGGTGACACTGAGGGTTGCGATCAAAAAAAAAAAAAAAAAAAAAAAAAAAAAAAAAAAAAGAATGAAATTTATTTTAACAGCAGGACTGCTTCACAAAGCCATTTGATAAAGCAATTTATTTCCATCGTTTAAGTTACAATTTAAAAAAGAACGCTCATAAGCCTTCACAACCTTTTATAGGCTGCAGACCACACAAACTACAGCCCACGGTCTCTGTTCCTTTAAAAAGCAAACTACTCTGGAC
>NW_007738260.1:43969-46080 GCF_000696425.1 Galeopterus variegatus | reverse complement strand
AGAATGACCTGTCAGCACTGTCAACATTTTCTTTAATGAGGTAACACTGTGATATTGGCACTTGGGGAATTGTTTGCCTGTAGTGAGCTGGCACAAAGTACTCTCCAGTTTGGGGCTCTCATGGCAGCTTATGCCAGGATTCTGTCCACACTTGCAGCTGGGAGCATTGTGGACCCCGTGGATCACGTCCACAGATCCATGGGTGAAGTTATTGCCCAACTTGCATGATCCATTAGCTTCTGAAAGTTTTCTCCAGACCGTCATGTCATTGCAACACTCTTTGTCATTACCCGGACTGTTTCCCTTGGGGATGCTATAATGCAACCTTCTGAATGTCAATAATGAGGAGGACTTATCCTTGGACATGCTGAGGCTGGTATTTTTATCTAACAGGGTCAAGTTCATTAATACCTCAATATTCCATTGTTCTTGGCCATTTTTTGCCATGCCATATTGTATCACTTCCTCTGCAATTTCTTCTTTCGTTATCTTCATTATGCTTTCTGAAGCTCCTGCAAGAACCAGCCCCACACTGAGCAGCAGCAGAGAGAAGATCTCCATCTCAGATCTCGTGTAATTTCTTCTGCAGTAAAGATAAAAAGCAAAAGATAAAAACTAGGAAAATACTAAGGAGATAGTCGTCTTTTCCTTAGGGCAGTTATTCCCAGGAGCACTCCTACCTGTGATTTAAGACTTCTACATCTGTTAATGGAAGTATGATATAGTGAAAATACAATTAGCTGCAGAGTCTGAAGACCCAGGTTCAAATCCCTGCTTCTCCTATTACAAACAACTTATTCTACCTCATCTAGCCTCAGTTTCCCCATCTGAAAAAAAAGAAAATGTGAGAATTATGTAAGATGATATGTTTAAAGTGCTAGAAACAAGTATTCTTTCTCTTCCTTTTCCCTTTATCTATAATCTCATTGGTGGGATCCACATCTCCATGGTGGGTCACCATAATCTCATCAACACATTGCTCACTATTACTATATCTCCTACAGCCTCACACAGTACCTGACACTTGGTAGCCAGTTGAAAATACATGCACACACACACACACACACACACACACACAGTGTCGCTTCTCCATCTCTCCTTTCTTTTCTCATCCATTCTCAGTCATGGGATTTCTGCCTTTACCAGTTCCTTTGGCAAGTTGATCCTGTAGAGAGAGATTCTAGCTTGCTGCAGGGCTAGAAGTGAAACTGGGCTTGTTTCCTAGGAGTTTCTGTTATTGGGTCTAACTGAGGGAAGGAGGAGCAAGGAAGGGGTAGACAGAACTGTATGAGATTGACAGAGGAGACAGTGTGGAGCCAAGGACACGCAGGGACACTGAACAGTGTCCACTCAGCAGTGAGAATCCCAGGGACCCAGGCAGCTCTGCCGCTTTCTCTTCTGTGAAATCTTCCCTGTGTATTTATACTTTAACCCAGAGTATTTTTTTTCTTTTTCTGAAACCCTACAGCACAAATTATGTTGTACTTCATTTTATATGGTCTTTTTCATTTTTCAGGTTAGTGGAAACATGTTAATTTTTCCCCCTCTTATTAAGGCTGAAAACTCCTTGGGCCTGGAGCACAGTCTCTGATTCCATTTATTCTGTTCAGCAGCAAACACTGAACTGTACAAACACTAGTTTCTCAACAATATTTGTTAACAATGTAATATGGCTTGACTAGTATAGAAAATTCTTTACTTGATGCTGGAAAACTCATAATGAGAGTCCTGGCTTGACTAGTACAGAAAATTCTTTACTTGATGCTGGAAAACTCATAATGAGAATCCCAAAAAGAATGGTTATTTCAACCATAAATCACCTAAAATGATCCTACTATCACCTCTTCCTTCTCTCCCACCTCTAAAAGCCTTCTCATACACAGATGTCTCCACTACTGCCTTCCGAATCACCACTCCTTGCCCCTCTGATTCCTTCTCTACGCTACTTTTCTAAAAACACCACTTGCAATGACACTACCTCAGAATCCTTGAAATATTCCTCGTCGTCTTCAGGAGGAAGTCTAATCCCCTGAGCCCACTTGCCAAGAGTCTACTTGATCTGATCCCAATAAGCCTCTCGAGGTTTAACTCTCGTTATTTTGCTGCACAAA
>NW_007738260.1:38690-43818 GCF_000696425.1 Galeopterus variegatus | reverse complement strand
GTTATTTTGCTGCACAAACCTGCGCTGGTCAGTCAGTGTGAGCCTCTTCTCTCTCAATCCACCCTGAGCTGTCTCTCCCTGTTTGCTCCTTTCTTGAATGGCAGCGCTTTCCTGCCTTTTGAAATCCTTTAAAGCCTGATTCAGATCCCATTCTTTCTTCAACACATTATCTTACCGCTTCATTCTACCAAATCCATTTCTCATTTCTCTGAACTTCTTATAACATTCTTATACTTACTGAGTGGGGTACTCAATTCTTATACCACTCATTTGACATTAATACACACGGAGTTTTAAAAATTATGTTTGATTTTAAAATGTCCTATGTGTGAAATTAAAGCAAAGACGTAGCACCAAGAATATACGAGTATAGGTCTTAATCCTTGAGCTGATGGATTATTGATAGATTATTAAGAATTAAGTGGATGTGTTCATGTGTGTACCTTGAGAGGGTACCTTGAGCATAGACTTGGTACATGTTGAAGGTAGGGAGGAAGAGGGATTTGTAGGGAATTTCTTTTGTTTCCTAAACTTCTACAAACTCTGCCATTGACATCAATAATGAGGTGATAACAGGAAAATGTAAAGACAATGAGGAGAAAAATAAACAGGAAGAGCAGTGCAGACATGCCCAGGCTTTCTGAAATATGTACTGCAAGTGGGCAGAAGTTACAGCTGCCTGGGTTTGATTTCAAACTGCTAGCTGCTCATTAAAAATGTATACTCCCCTTTTCTCAAACTACAAATGTCTACAATGTCACAATTAATTCGAATTGGGTTTTGATTCCTATTGAATAAAAACGCTCTGAGGGTAGATTCCATTGGACAGCCTCAGTCACTTACACTTAAGTGGGAATGCATTTAGCTGTAGGATTTTGTTTTTAATTAGAAGAGGAGAAGTTGAGGTAGGAAGGGAAGAAAAAGCATGGAGAAGGAAGGAAAGGACAATAAAGCCTAGGGAAAGGAGTAAGAAAGAGAATCAGAGTTCAGAAAATAGAAGCAGGGATCTAAAGGACACATATCACCTATTTCTAATGAAGTGATGCTATCATGACCCAACACATCATATTCTAGGAACCACCTGTTTCTGCTCAACTTCCATTCAGATGCTGAGATCTCTGCTCACTTGGTGGTACCCCAAATTCCACGAAGACAACAAAGACAACAGGATTCCCAAATAGAAGCTGGTAATGAAACTCAGTTGAGAAAAGGCCACCCCAGATAGAAAAAGCCATGAGATGGGTAAGTTTTGCCTACTTACAAGGTGGCAAAGTGTCCTTTACTAAGGATTGTCACCCTCCTCCCCCATAAATCTAATCAATCAGTGAAAACTGGATGCATACAAAAGAGAGAGCTAACAGCTAGCATAGGTGTACCTCCCTCTTTGATATGACTTTGAATTAAATCCAAGCAAGCAATGCAACAGTTAAGGTCTCTCATCTGCAAAGTGCAGGACAGGAAGTGCCCTCTCAATCTTCTGAATCACTCATGCCTGCTCTAGCTCACTCTATGAGTCTCTACTCTCACATACAGGATTGAAACATCATAGCTCAGAATTAGTGGCCCCATAATCTGTCCCTTACTAGCCAAATGCCACTTATTTCTGACCACTTCCCAATACTAGGCCTCCCCTCCAGCAAAGCTATTTTCTACACTATCTAAGAAATCAAATTGTGGAGTAATAGACTTAGAAAGAACCTCAAGGGTTAGTTCAAGCCTCTCATGTCACAGATAAGGAAACCAATGAACAGAGAAGAACAGGACTCAATGAAATTCCCAGAATGAGGAGCCTCTCTTTCGCCTCCTCTCTTCCTTTTCCCTGCAGCTGTAGGAACCACGGCCATCGCTGAACATGGGGGAAGTAAATGATGAGTTCAGCTGTAAGAATTGAAAGGGAAAAGGGGTTAGTCTGCTTCCACATTCTCTTGGGTCCTTCTGGAGATGCAAAGAGGAAATACTCTGAGCTCTGAGAGTCTCAGAGCCTCCCTGGGAAATACTTGTCCTTTACTCTCCACGGTCTTGAAGGGAAATCGTTTCTGATCAGTCAAGTCAGGCTTTCTCTGATCTCCTTTTTGCTTTCTTTAAAGTCGGAGAGGGAGCTGCTGGACAGGAACAGATGTACCTCAAGTTGTATGTAGCAACTTTAGAAAAGACCCTATGATGAGGTGACCGCAGTTGCTTCTACTCTTAGGATCCGGGCTGGGATTAGGGTGAGGTAAATGAGGCCCAAAATTAAGAGGGTTCCCAAACACTTAGTAATCAAGATAAATAATGCTTTAATGCAACATTAAAAAATAAATTTAATGAAAAGTAATTCCTGATGAACAAATATTAAAATTTTAAATAACAGTATCTGACCCTGACCCTAATCCCAGCCTGTCAGATAGGATCTTTAAGATTTAGATATTTTTTGCATCAAGAATTTTTATGTTAATTTTAGTTTTTTAATGTATTCAATTAAAATATTATTTATCAAGATTACTGGTTTTTTTGGTGTCTCCTTAAATTTTGCACCTAAAGTGATTGTCTCCCTCACTTTACCTTAATCCCAGTCCTGCCTCAGAACCACTCTTGGCTCTGTCAAATGACCCAAAGATGAGGGACAAAAAATGTAAACACATGCAAAGTTTATAATTCAGTAAAGATTTTTTTATTGAAGCAGAATAAAACGATTTCAACTCAGCAATACTGGAAGGATAAATTAATTGCCAGTGGTTACCCATTTCACTCAAGGTATTACTCCATGTCCACAGTTCAGGTCTGCCTCAGGGACAACCACCCCAGTGCTGCTGAGAGAGAAGAGAGGATCTCAGACTCAGTGCTGATCTCATGTTAGTCAACATATCCCTGGAAATGAACTGGTCCAAAGTCATCACAAGTGACAAGAACAAACCCCTCCATGGGGGAAATGTGGTACCTGCAGGCGGGATATCTGGTGCCTTCAATGAGCTGACAGACTGTCATTTTGAATTTTGTCTCGCTCTGGAAGCAAAAAATTGTGGAATGGTTTTGGCAAGCCACTTTCTTGGGAGAAGTGCAAATACTATTAATTTTTCGAGGCCTCTCGTGGATGAAGACATGCTCCTTTTTGCACGTGTGGTCAGGGTCTTTGATGACTCTTTGTGTGATCATGAAGTTGCAGTACCTTACAGAAGCGTCGTTCCGGGGGTAGTCCACGTGCAAGTGCTCTAAGGTTAACATCGTCACTTCATCACTCAGCTCATGTTCCCAGAACAGAAGCACCATAAAAAATGTCACCATTAGTATCATCAGAGGTAAGAGTCCCTTCACATCTTTGGCCTTAACTCCTGTTGAGTAAAAGAAGACAGAAAGTAGCAGAAGGTAGTTGGATTCTTCCTGCTCCAACCCCTGACTGCTCCCTCATCCTTGGGAATTTTATTTTCTTCTCTCTGCCAGTTAAAATTGTGTTGACCCTGCAAGATCTGGCTGGAGGTACAGCTCCCCAAGAAAGCCCTTTCTGACCATTTCAGTTCTCAGAGTTTGGTCTTTAACTGTTCTCTCATTATTCCCATTGTGCTCATTTTATCTCTACAAGCTCCTTGATAGAAAGCAAATCCTTCAAAGTGCTTAACACAGAGCTGGACATACAGCAGGTGCTCAAAAATACCTGTGCCAGAATGTTTTATTCATATTGCTAAGTGTCTTCCTTTCCTGTAATTTTCTCAACCCTAATTCCACCCAATTCCACAGGCTTTTAGTACTGTCTACTAATCTTTTCTTCCCAATTTCTTCTCCATCCTTCCCGCGTGGCTCTGTGCTAGCTCCTCTCACCTGTTCTTGCTACCGCTCTCACAGGTAACATATCTTTTTGATCACAGATCTGAGAAAATCCCTTGTGTGTCGTTGTTCCCTGACAATAACTGATACAGAACCAGCTGAGTGTGGGGAGGGCCAAAGTGAAAAGAGCAGAAAGGGAGGGGCCTGTAGAGGAGTGTGCTCAGGTGCCACTGGAAAGTAAAAGTTACCTTCAGGGGCAGAGCTGGGTAAAGCAGGTCCTGAATATGTCTTCATTAAACAAGCATGAACTTTTCAAAACATTTAGTGAAGTCCTTAACGTGCGCCAGCCACAGTAATGTCTGTTTTCTAGATTTTCAACCAGTGTTTCTACAAACCTGTAGAGTAGCTATTATTTTCATTTCATTGGTAAAGAAGTGAGTTGCAGAAAGGTGAAGGTGAAATGGGAAGTGATAAGGCTTAACGAGTCCCACCCTCTCAATGCTGAGCACTTGAATTCGTTTCTGCAAGTTTCATTCCCACGTGGTGTCTAGGACAGGGCAGAAGCAATTCCCTGGTAATAACATTAACCTTGATAAAGCCCTGGGCCTCTGAAGAGTATGGCAATAGTTCTCAAACTTGCTGAACATTGGAATTACCTGGGGATTTAAAAAAATACAGGCTTCCAACTTGAGATATTCTGCTTTTATTGATATTGGGTGTAACTTAGGTTTGGGGATTATTAAAAGATCCCAGGGGATTCTCATATGCAGTAAAATTTGAGAAACACTGAACTATGGTATATTTGGGGTGCCTACATGGAAATTAGTGGCTGAAGGCTTAATAAAATGATAGTGGCTCAAGGTATCGAGACTATAAAATTCTTTTTATGGCTATCATCTCCTGGTAAGTTGATAAAGAAATGTAAAAATAAACTTAATTTTACTAATTCCTGTCCTGAAATTGTTTCTCTCTTGGAGAGAAAGCTACAAGTCTTCTCTGTACTTGCATGTGACTCCCTAATTGGTAAGAAGAAAGTCACTGTGGTGTGAAAAATGGTCTAGGAAGGACAGAGAATCCTGGAGAAAGCTTCAAAGACTGTCTATTTCTGGACAACAACAAAAGCATAATTTCAGACTATTAAAATGAGCAACCAGGAGGTTATTATTTACTTTCTAAAAGCTTTCATTTTGGGTGTCCTTTCAGGATTCAGTGTCCTGTTCTGAACATGTGTTGCACAGTGTCACAAATATGTAAGTGCATGACCAATTTTTGTCAAATTTTCCAATTAACAAAATTTGATTTGCACAACATCTTTCAGAAACATTTTTATTATATAAAAAGAAGTATATCTTCTCGATGTAACATGCTCATTATTTCTTATCAGGACTTT
>NW_007738260.1:25672-38506 GCF_000696425.1 Galeopterus variegatus | reverse complement strand
GCTTAGGTCTGAGGGGAACCAAGAAAGCTCACTGTGGGACCTGTATTGGCCAAAAGCACCAACCAAGGAACAAACATTGTCATTCACTTGTCTTATAAAAACTCCTAGAATACAGAGTTCAGGTCCAGAACTGACTCATTGTATCAGGACTTGACTTCCTCAGTAACCTACTGTACAGGATTTTTGTCTCCTATTGTAAGGAACTTGTACCATTCACATATTATCCCATCCAACATCTATTTATTCTAGGCACTGAAGACACATCAGTGAAAAGACAAATATCACTATCCACCCTACTGACTCGAACCAATCCCTCAATACGAAAATTGATAATTAAAATATAAGTTACACATTTACTCTGCTTAGCCTGTAGGAACTGTATTTTGGGGTAACCAAAACAGCTCCCATGTGATGAGAGAAAGTTTTTCTTTAGAGAAGAATGACAACCGTAAATATGAAAAGAATGATAAAATTAGAAAATGACCATTTTATAATCGTTAATGAAATTATTAAGCCAGGAAATAATTATTTGCTGGGTGGTAAAACTATCAGGAGAGAGGCTTATGGGGACTTTGCAATGGGGATCTGGCTGCTGTCCCCTAAACATTAAGAGAAGTGGAAACTGGTCATCATGTGCCTCCTGATATGGTGCAGTAGGGAGTACACGGCACTGTCTATGAAGTAATCTCGCCAAAGAATTGAGCCTAAATTAATTAAGCCTTAGATTTAACTTCCGGTTCATAGAAAGTTTGGGGAAAAGTTAAATAATACAAAAGGAAGCAATAAGACAAATCCAGATTATGAAACATCCTACAGGATAACTAACCAGTTTCTTCAGAAAGTCAATGGCATGAAAACAAAAAGGGAGAAAGTATTACAGATTAAAAGAATACTCGAATTTTGAATCTTATTTGAATTTGAATATGGACTGGGCATCAGATTATATTAAGAACATATTTTTACTTTTATAAGATGTCATAATTATAATTATGTAGAAAATGTCTCTATTTTTTGGAGATATATTCCAAAGTGTATACATGAGATAACATAATGTCAAGTATTTTCTTCTGAGAAATAAAGAACAAAGGAAGAAAGGAAAGGAATAGAAGGAGGAAAGCAGGCAGAGAGAGAGAGAGAAAGTGCTAATTGTTGCCGTTAGGAGGACAAGTATAATGATCCATTATTCTATTCTATCTACTTTTGTGTATATTTGCAGACATTTATAAAAAATTTCTAATTCCTGTTCTCATAGCGTTTACATCTGGTGGTGTGAGATAGACAATGAAAAATAAACAATCAACAGTTTAGTGTTTTAGAAGATCAGAAGAGCTATGCAATCTTAAACAGGATGGTCAGAATCAGCCTAGACGTTATAGGTTTTCCTTTCCTCCCTTCTAACCAAACCCTGGTATTGTTTAAGAATCTACCAGTTCTCCACATAAGCACGGGTTTCTAGGGGACCTGCTGGGGCTCTGGTTGTGGATTTCTATGAATCTAAGTCACCAGGATAATCCCATTCATGGGGCACCAATGAGAAGGAAAGAGTATTCAGCTGGAAGTTTCTGGAAAGAGTCTGCACAGGATAAGGATGGGCTGCTGTAACAAAGACATCATCAATAATTCAATGACTTTAAAAAGTTGGAAGTTTATTTCTCTTTCATTCAACACTTTAAGGTGAGCACTGTAGGTTCTGTTTACACAATCATTCAGGAACTCAGAATTATTGAAATATACCCTTCCAAAAAATTAAACACTCGTTTAGAAAATATCTAAGAACAAATTCAACTATATTATGTGGTGGGTACCTACCAATTTTCTACTCAGCCATTTTTAATTTAAATTTTTATTTTTAATTGACAAATAATAATTGCATATGTTTATGGGGTGCAATGTGATATTTTGATATACGTATACATTGTGGAATGATTATATCAGTCTAATTAACATATCCATCACCACAGATACTTATCATTTTTTGGAGGGAGAACATTTAAAACCTTCTCTTTTAGCAATTTTGAAAAATACAATCCATTATTAACTATGGTCACCATACTGTGCAATAAATCTCAAAAACTTGTTTCTTCTAACTGAAACATTGTGCCCTTTGGTCAAAATCTTCCCATTTCCCACCCTCATCTTCCACCTCCCCCAGCCTCTGTTAACCACCTTCCCACTCTCTACTTCTATGAGTCTGACTTTTTTAGATTCCACGTGTAAGTGAGATCGTGTGGTGTTTGTCTTCCCATGCCTGGCTTATTTCACTTAGCATAATGTCCTTTAGGTTCATTCATGTTGTTACAAATGCCAGAAATTCCTTTTTTTGAGGCCAGGTAGTATCCACTATATACACGTGTCTATATATCACATTTCTTTATCCATTCAGCTGTTGATGGACGCTTATGTTGATTCCATATCTTTGCTATTGTGAATAATACTGTAACGAACACGGGAATGAAGATGTCTCTTCAACATACTGATGTCATATCTCTTGAACATATACTTAAAAGTGGAATTGCTGCATCATATGGCAGTTTTATTTTTAGTTTTTTGAGGAACCTCCATACTGTTCTCCATACTCAACCATTTTTTTGACGTGACTCTTCCTCTCAGGCCATAGCTTAGTCTACAGATAGACCCTTGATCTAATCTGACCAGTCAAATCCTCTTGTGACAGGAATTTGTAATTCTGAACTGAGCGATACAGAAACTGGGAGTTGGTAAGCATCACATTAATGGCAAAGCCACATCCCCATCCAAATGTGCTCCAGCCTCACTGTTCCTCGACCAGGTCAGGCAGGTTCCTGCCTTGCGGTGTTTGCTCTGGCTGTTCCCTCTACCTGGAACACTCTTCTCTCCCATATGCTGCAGCTCACTCCCTGTTCTATGTCTCTGTTTTCTGTGTAGTGAGGCCTGCACAGACCAGTGCATTCGACACTGCAAGTCCCACACACTACTGACCCACACTTCCCTGGTTCTACCTTTTCTTTTCCTATTTCCTTTTCGCCCTCTAATATATTATATAATTCACATTTGTATTTTGTTTGTTGTTACAGTCTGTCTCCCCTTCCCACATTACCCAAAATTAAGCTCCACAGGGCAGCACGCTGATTGATCACTGAGCTCACCCTGAGGACGAAAAGGTTTCACCTCGGGCTCAGCCCGGGATTCTGACTCACCCACAAGCTACCTGTTAGCACCTCTCTTAAGACTAAGAGGTTGGAAGTTCTTTTTAGTTGAGACCTGATTTCTTTCCTCCCATATTCATTTTCACTACAGAGCCCTTGCAAACCATTTCCATCTACTTCCCTGCTGAGGAAAAGAGTCAGATAATACCTTGAGTGTTTTTCTAACCGGATACCTTGAGTGATTTTCTAACCATGGGAATAGGCCTTGCTCATGAGAAAATCTGCACTGGTGCACACAGCCTCTCAGGCACCCACTGTAAGCTCACACATCAATAAATATTCCCAAGTGCAATGCAGAGGCCATTGGACTCTATCAACTCTGCCAGGAATCCTTTTTCTAATTAACCAGCCCCATCTCCTCCATGAGTGTCCATAAAAAGTTCTCCTTCATGCTTCCTACATACTTCCTACATGTTTCTCCTACATAACTTATTGTGTGGTGCTGCAAAGGGCTTCTTTGACCTTCTCTCCCATGTGCTGTGTGCTTCTGGAGAGCTAGAACGATGTACTTGTTTTCTCTAGTACATGCCAGGTACTTCTCAGGAGATTAAAAAATGTTTGTGGAGTGGACAAATGGGTAAAAGATGTCAGATCTTGCCTCTCTTCTGCCGCTAACTAGCTATGTGATCATCGGAAAGTCATGTCACTTCTCAGGGTCTCAGTTTCTTTATCTCTAAAATGAAGGTGGTAGAAAAGAATAAAGGAAAAATTTGACTGCAAGATCCCATTCTACTTTACTAAGGTTCTGAGCTAAATTAGAATGAATTCAGTGGCTATTCTCTTAAGATGACAATTTTCTGACTAAAGTTCTCGTCCCCTCCACACTGAGGGAATAGGGAGGTGGTCTCTGCCTCCCAGCCTAGAGTCAAGGTGAGCAGCAGGGAAATGGGGAGCTGGATCCTGGGTTCCAGACCCAGAAGTGGGAGCTCTGACTCAGGAGCATGCTAGGGTAGCCCAGTGAAATGGCCTAGGGAATTGGCATTCTGGTCAAAGGAATACCCCCCTAAGTTAAATTAAGGGACACCTTAGCATTAGGGGAAAAAGGCATGAGGCACCCCTATTCTGGAGAAGTTCATTGGCTACCTTTGGCAGTTGCAAAGCTGTTTTCTAGACAGGCTGTTAACTGAAGGATTTGTGCAATATCCCCACAAGCCCTGGACACTCTTCCAATTCCCCTCCCACTACCTCACCTGTCCCTTTGTCCAGATGAAGTGGGCAGACTGGGCCCCACATATGTCCAAGAACAAGCTGCTCCTGATCTTGGGCAGGACGTGTTCTGAATCAGAGGCCATCGATCTCCACCTTGCAGTTACAGCCCCGGGCTATGCACATGGGAGGTCCTGTTCTCCCTTTGGGGGAAACCAAGCCATTTCTTGTTTTATAACTTTCTTTGTGTTCCAGAAATGCCTGCACCAGGTGATAGCCCAAGGAAACAAGACTGAGAGAAAGTTGCCCTAAGCACGTCTTTCTAACAGCTACTTGGTAGTCCAGTAGTCCCTGTCCCTTCAGTTTTCCACTTCTGAGAATGCTTTGATCATAGCAATCTGGCTTCTTGTGTGTGTCCCCAGGCTGAGCACTGAATCCTGACTGAGGAAGGACCATTAACCCAGCCTTCCCCTATAGCACCTCCCAGGACATTCAGATCTATCAGACCACTCCCAGGTTCTGCTCCCCTCTCTGGACCAGTTCCAGCTTCCCTGAAAATCAGATAAGATGCCTTGAAAGAAGATGCATGATTGTCTCCTGACCCCCAATAATCCTAAAGAATCCAGATGTGTTAAAAAGCAAAATTTCCTTTTCAGAGGCACCCAGCTAATGCAGTGAGCAGTAGCCTGGCAGTTGTGGAAGCTGGCTTCCGCTCCTGACACTGGCTCTGCCACTAACTGGCTGTGTGACCCTGAGCTTAATTCCGTGGGCCTCGCAGCCTTTTTTGTGGCTGGGAGTTGGCAGAGTTGGTGGAGTGGAGGAGGTGAAAACAACTCATGGTCTAGAGCTGATGAACCACATGCAGCTATACCAATCTCTGAAGCAGGCCTCTATATTTGCTTATTAGAAAGCTGAAATGTGGCTCCCGTGGCTTACTGTCAACCCTACTGCAACTCAGTAAATTTTAAAAAATAAGTCCAGGTTTGTGCCTGTAGTATCCATTCCCATCCCGACCTAAAATGTGTCAATAGCTTTTCATTAGTCTTAAGATATGACCACAGTTCTTACCTCTGCCTATCAGGCCTTGCATAGACAGCCTCACCTCAGACCACTCTCCCTCCATCTCCATATTCCTTCCAGAAACCCTCTTTTCAGTTCCCTGAACTCATCAGGCTTTCTTCCAACTCAAGGTTATTAACATCTCTAGTTCTCTCATGATGGAACGTTCCTTACTCTACTCAGCCTCCCCATCTGCCTGGTTAAATCCTCCACATCCTTCATTTCCTCAGACAAGTCTTCCCAGAAACCTCAGAGTAAGTGAACAGCTTCTGTTTTGCTTGCATAAAACCCTCTACTTTCCTTTGTGGCCCTTGTCACTAGCATAGTAAATTAATTATATTTCTTAGTTTTTAAAAAATTGTCTGATTGTTCCATGAGAGCAGAGACCACATCTGTCTGGTTCTCTGCAATAAACTCCGCTCCAAGCACAGCATCTGGAATACAATAAATGTTCAAGAAATATTCGCACGATAAATATTGAGCGAATGAAAGAATGCATAAATGAATGGTGTAAAGGAATTATATTTTGCTCATTAATGATAGTATCAGAGAGTTTTTCTTTGTGAAACTCAATAATTCTTTTTGAGGGGTAATTTGGTAGGACCCTACAGACCCATATGCACATCAGATCAGAAAGATCTGTGAGAAGGGAAGAAAATGTTGATTCACGTCTATTTGCTGCTCAGAGCCGTGAATCTGCTGTTCTTCCTCCGAATCCCTCACTCCAGCTGTCAGGACCAGCTCAGGAGTTTTGCTCGTGGCCGCTAGTTCTACTCTCCGCTTTCCCTCCGCGTCGGTAGGATGCATCTACCTTAATAAACAGCTCAGCTCAGTTGCATGAACACCATTTCCCTGGACAATAACACAACTCTTTCCAGTGAGTTCCACCCCCACCTCATGCACAGACAGGATCAGCACAAAGTAACGGGGTAACTAGAAACGGTTCATCTACAAACCGTTCTCTCACTACCCTAAACAAAAGACCCACGACAGTACCTACTTTGTCCACAAGGGGGAAGACTCCAGTTTGACTTTTTAGCCCCTGGAGCAGAGCAGAGACCACATCTGTCTGGTTCTCTGCAATAAACTCCGCTCCAAGCACAGCATCTGGAATACAATAAATGTTCAAGAAATATTCGCACGATAAATATTGAGCGAATGAAAGAATGCATAAATGAATGGTGTAAAGGAATTATATTTTGCTCATTAATGATAGTATCAGAGAGTTTTTCTTTGTGAAACTCAATAATTCTTTTTGAGGGGTAATTTGGTAGGACCCTACAGCCCCATATGCACATCAGATCAGAAAGATCTGTGAGAAGGGAAGAAAATGTTGATTCACGTCTATTTGCTGCTCAGAGCCGTGAATCTGCTGTTCTTCCTCCGAATCCCTCACTCCAGCTGTCAGGACCAGCTCAGGAGTTTTGCTCGTGGCCGCTAGTTCTACTCTCCGCTTTCCCTCCGCGTCGGTAGGATGCATCTACCTTAATAAACAGCTCAGCTCAGTTGCATGAACACCATTTCCCTGGACAATAACACAACTCTTTCCAGTGAGCTCCACCCCCAGCTCACGCACAGATAGGATCAGCACAAAGTAACGGGGTAACTAGAAACGGTTCATCTACAAACCGTTCTCTCACGACCCTAAACAAAAGACCCACGACAGTACCTACTCTGTCCACAAGGGGGCAGACTCCAGTTTGACTTTTTAGCCCCTGGAGCAGAGACACTTGCCCCACTAATTACGTGTTTTATGACCAGCGGTAGGTTTGCATTCACTGTTCCATGTATACCTCCCTCCACCCTCCCCACATGCCAGCAGGGATTTCTTAGGACTCATGTTCATAGTGCTGATCCCTCATCACAAAAACCTGGTTAAGTGAAGTTAAGTCCTGTTGGGTTAAACAGGCTCTTCCCCAACCTTAGTCTCCCTCTTCCGTTCTGGTCTCTCTATTGTGGACTTTTGTTCCTTATCTTGATAAATCAGTTATCTTAAAGACTCTAATCAGATGGCTCTGTATGTACAACCCTGCAATGTGACCCCAAATATCATCTGGTTCAAAGTCTGCTCAAAGCTGTTAGAGCCTGACGCAACTCTATACTTAAGCAGCTCTGTCTGCAGCAAGTCTGCAACAAGAGTCAACGATTCCCAGGTCACATCTCCTGAGAGCCTACCTTGTGCCTTCCTTTATGTCCAGTTGGAAGAACCTTTCGACGCTTCTTCAAAGCCTTTATATGTAGAGTTACACCATAGCCAGAAGGGGAGCTGCCACAGAATATTTTCCAGGCATGGCCCCCTGCAGCCTTTTCCTGAGGATTCCACGTTTCCCCCACCACAAGAGCCGTCTAATATCAAGCCCCAATACCTCCATGCTCCTTATCTCCCCCAGTGTCACAGGATCAGCTCTCCCTTAAAAGCCTGGATAATTTTTTGATTTACAACAATTCACACAATTCATTAACCAAAAATTTGTTAAGAATTTATTGGGTGCTAAGAACTGTTCCAGCCTCTGAGATTTCTGAAAACAAGAACCTGTTCTCATGAACCTCCATTCTAGTGGTGGGGAGGGAGAATTAACAAAACCAACAATAACAGAAAAAGTCAGGTGGTGGGATGTGCAATGAAGAAAATTAAAGGAGAGAAAGAGGGGTAGAGAGCAGAGAGAGTGGGTGCTGCTTCATAAGGGATGGTCAAAGAAGTCATCTCTGGTAGGTGGCATCACAGCAGATCTTGAGGAAGTGGGGGCTGAGCCATGCAGATACTGCGGAGATAAGACTCAAGGCAGACAGAAGAGTACAAAGGCACTGAGGTGGGCATCTCTGAGGAGCAGCAGAAGCTAACGCAGTTGGAACGAAGTGAGCAAAGGGACAGAGTGGCAGGAGATGAGGTCAGGGAAACGAAGGCAGTCCAAGCAGTGGCAAAGTCACGTAGGGATGTGTAAAGCATTGGCAAGGAGTTTTTATTTTATGCTGAATGAAATGGAGATGCAGAGGAATGACACGCTCTGACAGGTTTTAATAGGACCATACTGATTGCTCTGTTGAAAATAGACTTAAGGGGCACAAGGAGAAAGCAGGGAGACCTGCAATAAATAGCGTAGGTGAGATATGGTGAAGGCTTGAACTACAGCGGTGGTGGAGGCGGTGAGAAGTGTTTGAACTGTGGAAATATTCTGAAGATGGAGCCAACCTCATTTGTGAAGTAATTGAATGTAGATTGGAAGAGAGAGTAGTGAAGGATGATTATTTGCTTCATGGCTCTTCCAAATATCTGAAGAAGTACCTCTACAGCACAGCTAGAAATGAAGTGACAAATGCGATCTGCGGTTTCTAGCTCTTGTTTATCAGCTGAGTCAGGACACAGCTGGCTGAATGGCAGGGCGTGAACAGTGAATTCCCAGTAGGGACTGGGGAGGAAGAGCACGATCTAGGGGTCTAGGAAATGAAACCTCACCCTACACGTACAGCCCCCCACGCACATCTATATCGCCCCCTCAGATAAGCAGCTGAGCCACTAAGCTCTCATCTCTCTGAGTTTCCTGCTCCTTAGCACGGTCCATTTCTGTGGCTTGAGGAAGTCGTGAGGATCACAGACAGAAACTAAGTCTGGCACCCGGTCGGACCCAGAAGTAAACTTAACTAGGGAGGAGAAAGTACCCGGTGCAGGAGGATAATTCAGAGGAAGGTAGAGTGGGACATAAGGTGCCGATGGTTACTGGGATACAGGGCGTGTCTCCCTCCAGCTGTGGCCTGTAGGCAGCCCTCAAATCCCTCTCTAGAAGTTTTTCTTCAGGGGCTGCACCGTCTGAGACTCCCCACCCGCACAGCACAGACCAGGCCCTGTCACCCTAGGCTCGAATGAGGGACGAAGCCCAGCTTTAGGTGAAAAGACATTTCACCACACTCGCTACCCTGCGGAGGTCCCAGCACTCAAAGAAGGGCCCCTGTGCTTCCAATGGGGGAAAACTGAAGGTCATGTGAAACAATATGAAATACGCCTCTCTAAGTCCCGAATGAACAATTCCTGGATACCGACAAAAACACGCAAAAGAGGAACGATGTTCAATTTTGGTATAATGATTTTATAGAAGTATTTTGTAAATGATACGTGAAAGCGTCTAGTATTTATCCTCATGATCTAATAACATGACAAAGAGCATTTGTCTACAGATGAAGTATACACATCTGAAATAGTGGCATATAAAGCAGTGTTCATATAATAATATTAACTATCGATGATACTTTGTGCGATGGGGTTTCACATCAATAAACCTGGTTTTATTGGAGAGACAACTAGGAAAAGAAAATACGGCTTGTCGGAGACTTAAACCCGGGACCTCTCGCCCCCTAAGCGAGACTCGCACCCCTAGACTAACAAACCCCACCTGAGCCTTTTCTTTCCCTAAACTTTAATAAGGAAAGTTTGAGCCACGTCTGCAGTTGGTCACAAGCTTCTTTCAACAACCATGGGTATGGGGTGACGCCTAGCGGATGAGATAAGTCACTGCAGTCTCTCCTGCCCCAATTCCGGAAGGCGGCGCCGCAAGACTGTGAATCTTTTTTTAGGAAAAACATTCGGGCATCAAGAGAATTTCGCTGCATGTTTTTGCTTCCCAGTGGGTCAGAGACGCTGCAGGAATTGGGGGAGGCAATCAGGGACAGTCCCGAGTGATCCAGGGACCGGAGGGCGTCTCCTCCTGGACAGTTACCGACCGTTTTGCCCGCGGCCGGCGCAGCAAAGCCTGTGGCGCCCTCCGGGAAGACCCCCCGAGGCAGGGGAGGACCCGACCCAGCCCGGTGACCTGCCTGTGGTGGCACAGGGCAGGCGCTCCGTAAACGTCAGACCTGACAAGTGTTGTCCTCCCTCTGTCGGGACGGCCTGCGAAACACGTACGCGACTCCTTCCATCAATCTCAAATACCGTGGCTTAGAAGAAGGAAGAAGGCAAAGCCAACCGAGAAGGAAAGGAAGAAAGACGCAAAGAACCCAAAACTCAAGTCTGTGAACCATGGAGCGGGGGAGGGGAGGACAGCCGAGGGTAGAGGGTGTATTTCTTCCTGCCCGGCGGGCGGGTAGCGTGGCCGAGCGGTCTAAGGCGCTGGATTAAGGCTCCAGTCTCTTCGGGGGCGTGGGTTCGAATCCCACCGCTGCCACGTTCTTTTTAAAATCTGGCTGTCCACAGCGCATCTCTAAGCTGGCATTGCCACATGAAGACAGTTGCTTGACCTTCCTCCGGTGCCCAACCACTTGTCTGCAGTTAGTAGAGGATGCGGATAGGCACTGTTTGGGAAGTTTTCATATTTCTGAGCCCTTCATCAGGCAAATTACTTAATCAAAGATAGTAACATCTCAAAGATCAGGACGATGCCTTTGAGTCCGTGGTTTCACAGAGACGGTGCTAGGACGTTACTATCAGGAAGTCATAAGCTTTGCTTAGTGTTTCTTCACTGCGCCCAAGAGCATGCTTTGAGCCCCTGTCCTGTCACTGGCGTTGTCCTGGTTGTTGAGGAGGACAGAAAGACGAATAAAGCATAATGCCTGTCCACAAGGGAAGCTCACAGGCCAAACTGGAAAAGTAAACCGTGCAGTTACAAAACGCTCTTGAAGCACTGTAAGCCATCACCAAGCAGAAAACAGATGTGGTATAAGGGAGGCAGTACAAAGACGTGGGGAGGGACCGTGGGCTCGGCCGTGAGAATGCCAGGGTTCCCCTTCTCATATCACTAGCTATGTGACCTTAGGCAAGTTCCTCACCTTTTGTGTGCCTCAGTTTCCTCATTTGTAAAATGGAAATAATAAAAGCAAATACCTGTATTATGAAAATTACTGAATACATGTAAATCGCTTAGAACAGAGTCTGGAGAGATGAGGAAGATCCATTCAGGCTTTCCATTTGTAGCCAATTGTATGGCTCCTATCCTTGCAAAGATTCCGATCTGAATCTACAGAAACCAGAAACAAATGCTGTTTACTTGTGGCCTCTAGAGACCAACAGTTATGCCCAGGAGTGTAGTAATATTAGCTCATTCATTATTAATCACCTACTACATATCATACACATTACTAAGTGCTGGGTGTACAACCGCGAGCACAGAAGAAATATTTGCCTTTCTAGAGGTTATATTCAAGTAGGGGAAACAGAGGAAAAAAGAAACTGTCTATAATAATATCAGGTAGCGATAAGTGCTATGAAGAAAATAAAGTAGTGTAAGGTGTAGTAACAATTGGGGGCTATTTTGGAAAGGTGGGCAAGGAAGGTGTCTCTAAAGAGGTGACATTTGAGCACAGAAGGAATGGGGAAATAATATTCTAGGAGGAGAAAATAGCAAGTAAAAGGTCTAGAACAGGAAACCAGGCCCACGTACTTGAGGAACAGCAAGAGGGCCAGTACAGATAGAAGACCACCAGAGGAGGAGGAGGGGTTGAAGAGTTGGGATCAGAGACAGTCAGGGCCGGAACATGCAAGGGCAAGGTCATGGATTTTGTTCTAAGTGTGAGGAGAAGTTATTGGATGTTTTTAAGCTGAGGAGAATATTATTTTGCTTATATTTTAACAGGGTAACTCTGCTGCTCTCCAGAATGGGGAGTAGAGAGAAAGTAAGAAAACGAGTTAGAAGGCGGCCGTGGGAGTCTGGGTAAGAAATGAAGAGGGGTGCTGACCAGGGTGATGATAGTGAATGTGCAGGGAAATGGATGAAGGTAGAGCCGACAGAAGTGACTGGTGGATTGGATGTGATGCATGGGGGAAATGCATAAATACTGGATCTATTTCCTGAGACGTGGGTGGTGGTGGGAGAGCAGTTGGGAGTGGAGTGGCAGGAAATCAAGAGCACCATTTGAGACAAATTAATTCTGAGATGCCTAGAACTCATTCACATAGGGCAAGCAGGTGACTATATGTACAAACCCAGGTTAAGGCTTGTGATATAAATTTAGGGATCATCAGTGATATATGGATGCTATTTAAAACCACATGATTGGATGAGTAAGTACAGACAGATAACCAAAAAAGGAAGGCGAGAAAACCCTCAAAAATTGAGAGGTCAGGAAAGGAGGAGCCCGCACAAGAGACTGAAAAGTAGCCTCTTGAAATAAGCACAGTATTGCTACACTGCTAAGTCAGGTAGGATGAAGACTGAGAACTGACCTTTAGATTTGGAAATATCACAGTCGTTGCTGATCTTCACAAGTGCTGTTTCAGTGGAGTAGTGGAGAAAAAAGCTGGATCATAATTGGTTGAGGAAAGAACACTAGGGGAGGGAGTCGAGACACAGAATGCACGATTTTTAAGGTCTTCTTTTGGGTGGGGGGAAGAATTGGCATGACAGCTGGAAAGGATAGTTAAGGAATTTTTTAAATTTATTTTTTAAAGAATTGGTGATACTACAGCACGTTTGTATGCTAATGGGATTGACCTTACACTTAAAGCTCACCTCTAGTAGAT
>NW_007738260.1:18806-24672 GCF_000696425.1 Galeopterus variegatus | reverse complement strand
GGGGTTGAGGTAGGGGTGGGGTTGGGGGTGCAGGGAGGGAATGTTGATTGCAGAAACCAAGTCTTTGTGTAGGGGAGAGAGAAAGGGATTCATATAATGAGAAACTGAAGGAGTTGCCCTTAAATACAAGAAGTGAAAGATGGGCCTTGAAACAGGACAGAAGACAGAGAACAGAAAAAGAAAGAACAGAAAAGAAGAGAGAAGAGAGGATAATATTGTGATAAGAAGTAAATCCCTTTTGAAAGGATAACATTACGCATAAAAGAGAACACACACATGGTGATAATGTTAGTATACATCAGCTCCCAATTCCTTCCCAGTAAAGAAAACAGCTCCTTGTATTTACCTAGGGCTATTTGAAGTCCCATCCATTGTTTTATTTGACTGAACAGGATTCCTGGAGCGGGCAGGGACAGGGACGGTGTTACCACCTCCACTTCACTGCAGAAGCTGAGAAGCAGAGACTTCCGTGCTCTGCACCAGCCACTGGGGAGGGGAACACTTTGTGAACAGAATAGAAAACACGACCCTAAGCTGTCTCTGCTTAGAGGCCTTTGAGAGACTCCGGGTGCAGTTTTTCAAAGCAGAGTAAAGAGAACAAGTCGCAGTCAGAGTTTTTTACGCAATGTGTGAGGCAAAGAGTAGGGCTCGTCCGGGATTTGAACCCGGGACCTCTCGCACCCTAAGCGAGAATCATACCCCTAGACCAACGAGCCATAGGGAGAGAACCTTCTAGTTCTGCCTCAAGTCTCATGGGCGTCATTAGGCGTTTCTCGAGGTAAACCGTGCATCTGAGAGCCTTCTCCCCGCAGGAATGCATGTTTGCTTACGCAACCGGCTCACACTCCACGCTGAGTCGTTTGAGCTGCTGCAGCAGGTCTAGACCAGAACGACAGCTTCTGGCGGCAGAAAGGAACCCGCATCGCCTGAAGGGCTCCTGAGGCAGCGCCGAGGACGGTGGAGACGAGTCGGGCGCAGACGCGTCAGGCCCCAGCGAGATTTGAACTCGCGACCCCTGGTTTACAAGACCAGTGCTCTAACCCCTGAGCTATGGAGCCGCCACCTGGCAAGCTGCTTTCTGCCTTTATCCTTAGGGATGTGTATTGTAAACTTAGCATTCCGAAATACTAAATAAAATTTTATTCTGAATGAAAATACAAGATATTCTTCCACAAAATTAGGACATTTCCGTGACCCGTCAACCCCTCACAAAGACTCCGCTTTGAACAGTGCCGGTACCGGGTTGTCTTCTTGCCCTTCATACTGATGCTGTGCTGAGACATTGCCCCCCGTGCCTCTGTGGTGCACAGGAAGGATGCAGTTACAAGAATTTCAGATATTTCGGCACACGGGAGAGCTCCCTGACATACTCGTTTTTATAAGAGGCGCATTTGGCAGGTGTCTGAAATTATAGTGCATCCCTTCCAGTTAACATGGTAGTAAAATTCAGGGGAGGGGATGAGAAGAGATTTACCAGGATTTTGTCATTTCTGAATCCGAACCTTTAAGTTTGCTTTTTTGGAGTTAATGCTTTTCTCTCAAAGGTCTAGGGGTGTGAGCAGACAGGGAAAAGGGGCGTTTGGGAGGAAGAGTTTTAAACCTTCCCTGAAGACATAAGATGTACACAGATTTACACATCTTTGGCATGAAAATGATTTTCAAAAGAGGATTGTGTTTTCCAGTTTTAAAAACTTTGTAAACAAGGAACTAAAAATTTATTTAACAAGAAAGATCTTGTACATACCACCGATTCATGCAACCCTAAGAAGCGAACCGTCTCTGCTTAGTTAGATTTAGAACCTCTCACTACAGGCCTGCTCTTGTACCCACTGTTTTTTAACGCTTTTACTTGTCCAAGATCACAATGTTCATAAGAAATCTGGAAGCTTATGCTTCACTGTCTCCTTTAACTTTCATTATGTAAATATAGGACGTGGTGCCACTGACCTTACAAATTTTTAAGGAAGAGGAATGCTCTATTTAGGTAGGCAAAAGTAAGGCATTTGGGGCAGATATTCTTGGTTCAGGCATGAGCCGTGGAGAGCATTTACAGTGCTGTCCTAAGATAAGAGGAACAGGGACCCTGTACAGGGGAAGAAGGTAGCAGGATTTTCTGTGGCCTGACAAGGCCTGCTCCTCCCAATATTCCTGGATGTTCAACCCCAAGTTTTTCTACACGGGGCACTAGCCTCCATGCCCCCAAGACTTTGTTTTAACTGACTGAATCCAGAATCGGGTTCTTTACCACATTTGCCTACACAAGGCACTTCACTGGAGAAAACCTGAGCCATGATGTCTTTCAGCCTTAAGACCGGCCTCATATCCTAAGGAAATGCCAGGTTGCCTGTCTTTTTTTCCAGAGCATAAAAGTCAGATTGAAACAAACTTTCAGTCATAGATGATGTGTGAATGTTGGAGTGTTTAGACTCTATTTTGTGCAGTGGTTAGAAAAAACCTAGGTCCATTATTTAATTCTGCCAGGTCTCAGTGTTCTTGTGTATCAGTCTGTTTTATGTTGCTATAACAGAATACCTGGAACTGGGTAATTTATAAAGAAAAACAAAATTCATTGCTTACAGTTTCTGAGGCTGGGAAGCTCAAAGTCCACCTGGTGGTGGCCACAGTGACCCAGGGGCCTCGTATCGCAAGATGGTGGAAGCAGAGAGAGCAGAGAGAGAGAGAGACAGACTCTCTTCTTTTAAAGCTTTCAGAACCACGCCCCTGACCACTATTTTAAATCCATTCACTACTGCACGGTCCTACAATCTAATCACCTCTTCAAGCCTCCACCTTTCAATTACCATAATAAGATTTCCCACCCTCTTAACAGTCACAGTGGGGGCTAAGTTTCTAATACATAAAACTTAGGGGACACAATTCAAGTCTCAGTGAGTTTTGGGGGGACATAATTCAATCCATCTTGTTTGGGAAATGAATGTTCATTATTATCATCATTGTTGTTATTATCTTTATTATCATTATTTTCAGAGAGACTAGCCTTAGGCAAAATCACTAAATAGTCAAAACTGTCCTTCAGACAGCCTTCTTAGTCCCTTCTCTCCTTGCTGTTTCTTCTGTTTTCTTCACTAGTCATTCTCCGATCATATTCTTAGCTCTTCTTACCCTTTCCTAGAATCTATTCCCTAATCCTCTCCTTGTCACAATTGGGCAAGTTCTCTTCTATTCCCTGCCTGGACTGATTTCTTCTCTTTTAACCATAGACTGTTACACATTTAACAGGAATTCAAATACTCACAGGAGCATTGCAAGGAGAGAAACCAGGGCAACAAGCATGGACCTGATGTTTTCGTTTCTCCTAGACAGAGGTTGGTTTTGGAGGCAGGGTTCTCACTCTTCTATCAGGACGAAGAAACCTTTGACCAATTGACCCTATCCATATTCAGCCTACCTCCTAACCTTGAAGGTGGTCCCAGGACCTTATGTGAAACTCTCACACTCTTCCAGCCCCTCCGAGCCCACAATTCTCTTTGGTTGGCCTGTCTGACTCAAGGAGATTCCAAGAGCCCTTTCCAGTAGTTTATTAGGCTTAGAGAACAACATCAAACGGGGCAGCACGTTCCAGGGTGCTCTGGCCCTTCCTGAGCACTGCTTCTCTCGAGCAACTTAACCCCTAGTTGGGATCTTAGGAATACTTTTAATTAGTTACTTTTTTCTGTTCATCTGTACTTCTTCCATTTCCCCTCATCTTTTTATTTTGAGAAACTTTAATACTGGTGTGGAAATAAATGAAGACCGATTAAATGAGAACAAGCAAAGGCTCTTCAGAGATTGCTATTGCAAGGGTCAGCCACCATCACTTGTGTTTTGGCAGAGACTCAAGGGCAGGCAGAGGAGTGGGAAAGCTTTGTCGTGGAAGAAGGGAGGATGTCAGCCATGTCCTGATTGGAGGCTGGTAGCAGGGAAAGCTGTAGATGGGCTATCTAGAAGTGGGGTATCCTATTTGATTGGTTAGGGCTACATATTTGGCTTTCTCTGGTACTACGTTGGGGCAGAAGGGTGAACAGTAAGAAAGTCGTCAGGTATTAATCAAGTCCTAGCCATTTGGAGCTGATATTTACAGGAGTTATTGGTTGGTTTCCTGGGCTGGTTGCTAGGGACAGTGGTCTGACTTTACAAGCCTGACTTATAGACAGGAGGCTGGCTTCCCAGGCTGGTCACTGCAGGTAGTGAGTTGATTTCCTGGGCTGGTTGATTTAGGCTGTGGGTCAGAGTTTTATTATGATATACGGTTTGGCCATTGTCCATTTGTATATTCACACACTAAAGAAAAGTTGAAAAAAAAAATCAGTACAATAAAACGTTACACCCTTTACCTAGAACACCAATTATTAACATTTGCCACATTTAATTACTCCCTACCTTCCCAACCCCCCCTCTATATAATACCTTTGACCCTTTACACCTACATACTTCAACATGATCTCCTAAAAATAAGAACCAAGAATAAAAGCATAATCTTAGTACCATATTATACCTAAGAAAATTAACAATAATTCCATATAATCTAACAGACATAAAGTCTGTATTCAAATTTTCCCAATTGCCTCCCCCAGTTTTTAAAATAATCTAGATTCAAACAATGTTTCTCATTGCATTTAGTTGCAATATCTCTTTGATCTCTTTTAATCTAGAAAAGTCCCTTCCTCTCAGCTTTTCTGTTTTCATGGCAATTGTCTCAAAGGGATTCTCGCATTCTGCATATGTCTGATTATTCTCTTGTATTAGATTCATTTTAACATTTCATTATTTCCTCATGATTAGATTCAGCTTAAATATTTTTGCTGCTGCACATTACTATACAAGCTTAATTTTTTGCTGCTGCACATTACTATAAAAGCTTAACAGTCTGAGTAACTCAATAATTTTCCAGGACAGATTGTCTAGGCTCTAGATAGGACTGAATTTCTAGCAACCCAACCAGGAAGAATAAGGTCTACTAAGATTCTTTTATCTATTTTCATGAAAGAATATTACTTATTATTCAAGGAGCTTTGGTTCAGAGAAGCCGTCATGCCATCCTTGGGTGGAGACCTTGTCCTTTTCAGCTTCACTGACTGTAGAGTACCTTAAAAGATCAGGAATTTATATCTCAGAAAAGTAGGCACAATTAGTAGGGTCCAACTAATTATTCATTGTAGCAACATCCAGAGACACCTATTGATGGGCAAACTGGTTTCCAAGATAAATAATTTATCTAGAACATCAAGAAACACAACTTTGCAAAGCTTTAGCCCCCCCAGCACCCCAAAATTTATTTGCCTCAATTTATACTTTCTCTAAGTTATTTTCTTCAGATTTCCAGACCTCTTACCTTTGGAAAACTGAGGCTGCACTCACTGTAGTGATTACAAGTTACTACTTGTGTCACCACCTAACTGTAGTGTGTGTGTGTTCTCCTAATTTTACATTGTATAAATTACAAAAGGTAAAGAAGATATTTTCTTTTATTCCACTGCAAGTTCTCAATAAGCAGGGATAATGATACTTTGTTTTCTGCATCTCCCCAAACCTGAACAAATGGTGAGCACAGATTTATTTGGCAGATGTGAAATGGGCTATGTGCTATGTGCTATCTTGAAGAGCCAAAGAAAGATCTTATTCCCCGGTCCCAAAAGGCTTCCTGCTAGATGCTCCCCACTGGCTTGGCACAAGTACCTGAATCCATTATAAACACTCTTGTGTGTTCATTGAGAAGCTGACCAAGTTTTCAGCATTTGATACCCTGAAGAGTTAGAGTCAGGGGCTGGGAAAGGCAGTAGAGAGAAATTAAAGAAGAAATTCAGTTGTACATTTCACATCTGCCAAATAAATCTGTGCTCACCATTTGTTCAGGTTTGGGGAGATG